>NC_046158.1:39570231-39660231 GCF_011064425.1 Rattus rattus
GCAGGTCGTTTGTAGCAGAAAAGTTGGTCTTGGCCTGTGGTCCCCAGGCTCAAGTTTGTTCGCTGGGTGTTGCCTATGGCTCTCGAGGCCTCAGCAACCAGGAAGATCCGGCCGCCTTTCCGGGAGGTTCCGTGCACCAGGTTCCAGATATCTTTTGTTGTTTTCCTCTGGGATCAGTACTGTGTGCAGAGAGCAGTCTCTTCTGGTTTCCCAGGTGTGTCTCGCCTCTGAAGGTTTAGCTCTCCCTCCCATGGGATTTGGGGTGCAGAGAACTGTTTATCCGTCGGGTCCTTCAGGTGCGGTGTCTCAGACGAGGGACCTGTTGCTCCTGGGCCCCTCCCTCACGGGTATCCAGAGGCCAGACAGTTTCCTCCTGGGCCAGGGATGTGGGCAGGGGTGGCAGCCGCAGGTGGTCTCCTCCGCTCTGCTGCCTCAGGAGTGCCCGCCCGACCAGGCGGCGAGAGCTCCCCTCCAGGTGGCCTGGGAGCAGAGAGCTGCTGAGAGCAGGCTCCACATTGATTTCTATAGTGACTGTAAATTTTACTCTCCCACCAATAATGATTAGGGATTCCTTCTTTTCAACATCTTTGCCAATATTTGTTGTAATTTTCTTTCTTGATTCTGACTGGGATGAGATGGAATCTCAAAGTCACTTTAATTTTCATTTCCTAGATAAACAAAACTGTTGGATACTTAAGAAATTATGCATTGGCATAATTATTATTATGCAAACATAATTTTTGTTTCAGGTACTAACTCCATTTGTAAATTCTTGGAGTTATTTCTTGTGTCACTAAAGTTCTAATTATTGACTATATTTATGGCCTATATCCTAAAGTGTTTTCTCCATGTGTTCTTTTAGTGGTCTCAGTGTTTCATGCTTTAAAATAAGGTATTTAATTCAGTTTGAATTGACGTTTTTGTGTGTGAAGGCTGAGAGATATGAAGCGAATTTAATTCTTTTGTAGGTATATACCCATTTTTCAGGCTCTGCTTTGCCCAATGTGATGGTTTGCATATGCTTGACCCAGCGAGTGGTACTATTAGAAGGTATGGCCTTGTTGGAGGAAGTGTGTCACCGTGGGCATGAGTTTTAATACCTGTCCTAGATGCCTAGAACCAGTCTTCCTAGCAACCTTCAGATGAAGATGTAGAATGCTCAGCTCCTTTTGCACCATGCCTGTTTATATGCTGCCATGCTCCTGCCTTGATAATAATGGACTGAACCTCTGAACCTGTAAGACAGCCCCAATTAAATGTTGTCCTTATAAAACTTGCATCGATCATGGTGTCTGTTCACAGGAATAAAAACCCTAATATAGTAGTTGGTACCAGGAGAGGGGTATTGCTGAGATAGGCCTGATCATACTTTTGTTTGGAAGAATGTGGACTTTGGATTTGGAAAGCAGTAGAATGCTTTAAATGGGGCTTAATGGGCTATCTTAGTAGGAATGCGTGAGTCTTTATTACTGAGGTGATTTGAATTGTGCAGGGCCTGGCCCTAGAGGTTTCAGAGGAGAAGAATTTGGTATGTGGTAAAGACTGCTATGTGGTATTTTGGTGAAGAATGTGGCTACTTTTTTGCCTTTTGTTTGAATACTTGCCTGAGGCTAAGGTGAACAGACTCAGATTAATTAGATTGACAAAGGAAGTCTCAGAAATGCCCACCATAGACTTTGTTCTCTGGTTAAGTCTCATGAAGAGAATTTTAATGAAAAAAGGAAAGTTGAGAAAGGAAAATACAAAATATATGGTTCAAGTATTGAAGGAACACCCTGAAATGAAATGGAGCTGAATCCTGTTTCAAGGATATTAAATTGAATTAAAGGGAGTAATGACCTTGGGGCAAGATCCCACCCAGCCAAGTTAGTTCCAGGGAACTTAGTACAAACCTTTAATACCAGAAGACAGGCATACCAATCTCTAAATTCAAGGTCAATCTACAGGGGTAAGATCTAGGACAGCTAAGTTTAGACAGTGAAAGAGTTAGAAAAGAGGAAGCTAGTAATAATGTGATAGAACAAGGGGGCCATGTTCCAGCTCCTGCAAAGCAGCAAACTCAGCAGCTTTGGCCATGTGTATCTGACTTTATATTTAAGAGGAGGAGACAATTTGATGCTGATTAGCTGGAGCTAAGAAAGAGATCAGATCACTGAGGTGAAATCTTCTGGAAAGTGTTTTTTGAGAGCTGTGTTTCAGAATGCCAAGGTTGTACCTTGTTCTGTGGCTGGACTTGGTAGTGTATAAGAGTCACCTAGGTGGTACTGGTTTTGAAGACATGAAGGGGCCATGATGAGCAGCTGAGACTGGCCACTGTGAGAGGTCGTGGAAGGCCATTGGTGAAGGTGCACTCTTAATTGCAATTGATGGCCCAGGACTGAAGGATCAGGGCAAAGGAGTTGAAGCTTGGCACCATGAAGAGAGCCTAGGAGAGGTTGATTGGTGAAGTCTAGATGCAAAGGAAGACCCCAGTGTATTGGAGACACCAGTACCATGGGATAATCACCAAGAACAACAGCAACAGTGTAGTGTGGATCAACGGAAGTTAAACTGTTATAGAGGGTAGAGCTGGAGAAGTGAGGCCAGCCCTTAGAAGGATCATATGGATCCCAGACACTGAACAAGCTGTAACATTGAAGCTGCCTTGAGACCCAAAGGTGTTAAAGATGCCAGAGCCATGGCTATCTGCTGAAGAAAGCTGGAAAACAGGAAGTGGAACCAGCCCAGGAGAAAGAGATTTGTTGTAGTCAGCAAAGATGAGAAATGAGTTGAAGATCTGAAGGCTGCTTTGACATCAGACATGGAGATGGTAGAGTTTGGAGTTTGCCCAGCTGGTTGCCTGTCTTAATTCGAGGATAACAGTTAAGTGGATGGATCTCAGAAGAAACTGAGCTTTTGACTTGTAGTATTGTTGATACTGCTATAGAGTATGGGTACTTTGAAAGTTGAACTAAATGTACTTTTTTTATTATACGAAGTTTAGGTATAGCTTCCATAGACTTATGTGTTTAAACAAGCCTATGGAGGCCAGGGAGTAGAATGTGATGGTTTGCATATGCTTGACCCAGGGAGAAGTACTATAGAAGGAAGTACTTGTTGGAGGAAGTGTGTCACTGTGGAGGTGGGACTTGGAGACCTCCTCCTACCTGCCTGAGGATGCTCAGTCTGTTCCTGCCCTCTTTTGATTGAAGATGTAGAACTCAGCTCCTCCTGCACCATGCCTGCCTGGATGCTGCCATGCTCCTGCCTTGATGATAATGGACTGAACCTCTGAACCTGTAAGCCAGCCCCAATTTTTTTTTTTTCCTTTTTTTTTTTTTTATTAACTTGAGTATTTTATTTACATTTCAAATGTTATTCCCTTTCCTTTCCGGGCAAACATCCCCTAACCTCCCCTCCCCTTCTTTTTATGTGTGTTCTCCTCCCATCCTCCTCCCATTACCGCCCTGCCCCCAACAATCACGTACACTGGAGGTTCAGTCTTAGCAGGACCAAGGGCTTCCCCTTCCACTGGTGCTCTTACTAGGATATTCATTGCTACCTATGAGGTCAGAGTCCAGGGTCAATCCATGTATAGTCTTTGGGTAGTGGCTTAGTCCCTGGAAGCTCTGGTTGCTTGGCATTGTTGTTCATATGGGGTCTCGAGCCCCTTCAAGCTCTTCCAGTCCTTTCTCTGATTCCTTCAACGAGGGTCCTGTTCTCAGTTCAGTGGTTTGCTGCTGGCATTCGCCTCTGTATTTGCTGTATTCTGGCTGTGTCTCTCAGGAGAGATCTACATGCGGTTCCTGTCTGCCTGCACTTCTTTGCTTCATCCATCTTGTCTAATTGGGTGGCTGTATATGTATGGGCCACCTGTGGGGCAGGCTCTGAATGGGTGTTCCTTCTGTGTCTGTTCTAAACTTTGCCTCTCTATTCCCTGCCAAGGGTATTCTTGTTCCCCTTTTAAAGAAGGAGTGAAGCATTCACATTTTGATCATCCGTCTTGAGTTTCATGTGTTCTATGCATCTAGGGTAATTCAAGCATTTGGGCTAATAGCCACTTATCAATGAGTGCATACCATGTGTGTTTTTCTGTGATTAGGTTACCTCACTCAGGATGATATTTCCCAGATCCGTCCATTTGCCTATGAATTTCATAAAGGCATTGTTTTTGATAGCTGAGTAATATTCCATTGTGTAGATGTACCACATTTTCTGTATCCATTCCTCTATTGAAGGGCATCTGGGTTCTTTCCAGCTTCTGGCTGTTATAAATAAGGCTGCTATGAACATAGTGGAGCACGTATCTTTTTTATAAGTTGGGGCATCTTTTGGGTATATTCCCAAGAGAGGTATAGCTGAGTCCTCAGGTAGTTCAATGTCCAATATTCTGAGGAACCTCCAGACTGATTTCCAGAATGGTTGTACCAGTCTGCAGCCCCACCAACAATGGAGGAGTGTTCCTCTTTCTCCGCATCCTCGCCAGCATTTGCTGTCACCTGAGTTTTTGATCTTAGCCATTCTCACTGGTGTGAGGTGAAATCTCAGGGTTGTTTTGATTTGCATTTTCCTTATGACTAACGATGTTGAACATTTCTTTAGGTGTTTCTCAGCCATTTGGCATTCCTCAGCTGTGATTTCTTTGTTTAGCTCTGAACCCGATTTTTTAATAGGGTTATTTGTCTCCCTGCGGTCTAACTTCTTTAGTTCTTTGTATATTTTGGATATAAGCCCTCTATCTGTTGTAGGATTAGTAAAGATCTTTTCCCAATCTGTTGGTTGCCATTTTGTCCTAACCACAGTGTCCTTTGCCTTACAGAAGCTTTGCAGTTTTATGAGATCCCATTTGTTGATTCTTGATCTTAGAGTATAAGCCATTGCTGTTTTGTTCAGGAAATTTTTTCCAGTGTCCATGTGTTCCAGATGCTTCCCCATTTTTTCTTCTATTAGTTTGAGTGTATCTGGTTTGATGTGGAGGTCCTTGATCCACTTGGACTTAAGCTTTGTACAGGGTGATAAGCATGGATCGATCTGCATTCTTCTACATATTGACCTCCAGTTGAACCAGCACCATTTGCTGAAAATGCTATCTTTTTTCCATTGGGTGGTTTTGGCTCCTTTGTCAAAAATCAAGTGCCCATAGGTGTGTGGGTTCATTTCTGGGTCTTCAATTCTGTTCCATTGGTCTATCTGTCTGTCTCTGTACCAATATCATGCAGTTTTTATCACTATTGCTCTGTAATACTGCTTGAGTTCTGGGATAGTGATTCCCCCTGAAGTCCTTTTATTGTTGAGGATAGTTTTAGCTATCCTGGGTTTTTTGTTATTCCAGATGAATTTGCAAATTGTTCTGTCTAACTCTTTGAAGAATTGAATTGGTATTTTGATGGGGATTGCACTGAATCTGTAGATCGCTTTTGGTAAAATGGCCATTTTTACTCTTAATCCTGCCAATCCATGAGCATGGGAGATCTTTCCATCTTTAAGTCTTCTTCAATTTCTTTCTTCAGAGTCTTGAAGTTCTTATTGTACAGATCTTTTTTTACTTGCTTGGTTAAAGTCACACCGAGGTACTTTTATATTATTTGGGACTATTATGAAGGGTGTCGTTTCCTTAATTTCTTTCTCGGCTTGTTTCTCTTTTGTGTAGAGGAAGGCTACTGATTTATTTGAGTTAATTTTATACCCAGCCAGTTTGCTGAAGTTGTTTATCAGGTTAAGTAGTTCTCTGGTGGAACTTTTGGGATCACTTAAATATACTATCATATCATCTGCCAATAGTGATATTTTGACTTCTTCTTTTCCAATCTGTATCCCCTTGATCTCCTTTTGTTGTCCGATTGCTCAAGCCAGCCCCAATTAAATGTTGTCCTTTATAAAACTTGCATCGATCATGGTGTCTGTTCACAGGAATAAAACCCAAACTAAGATACCCAATATATATATATATATATTTTGATACCCTTATAAAAGTTAGGTGTTTGTAGATGTGTTGGCTTATCTCTATTATGTTCAACTGCCAGTCTTATTTTGTGCCCGTATTATGTTGTCTTTGTCACTATAATTTATAGTATAGTTTGAGATCAGATAATGCAATACCTCTACCTATGTTCTTTGTGCTCTGGATTGCTTTGGCTACCCATCATCTTTTGTGTTTCCGAATGAATTTTAGGATTTCCTCGTATAGTTCCATAAAATGTCATTGGAATATATTTGATACTCCATTGTAGATTAGTTTTGTGTTTTCACAGTCGTAATTCTGACATACAATAGTGTAGATGGTTTTTCTATCATTTAATGTCTTCTTCAGTCTTTATATTCAATGTATTCAAGTTTTTCTTGTAGAGGTACTTCACCCCCTTGTTAGGCTTATACCTTCATTTTTTTTTAAAGCTTGTGAATGGAGTATTTTTCTTAACATCTTAAATTTACTATTAGTTTATATAGAAGTTACTTATTTTTTATGTTGATTATGTGTCTTGAAGCTTTTTTCCCATTTATTTATTTATTCACTTTATATCCCAGTTGCAGACCTCTCACTCTATCCCTCCAAGCCCTGCCCTCACAAATCCTTCCCCCATTACTCTCTCCCCTTCTCCTCAGAGAAGGGAAAGGCCCCTTGGGTGCCACCCACCCTAGGACATCAAGTTGCAGCAGAACTAAGTATCCTTTCCCTGTGAGGCTCAATCAGGCAGTCCAAATAGGGGAAGGGGATTCAATGGAAGGCAACAGAGTCAGAGATAGCCCCAACTCCACTTGCGAGGGAACCCACCCGAAGACCAAGCTGCACATCTGCTACAAATGTGTAGGGTACCTAGGTCTAGCCTCTGCATTCTCTTTGGTTATTGGTTCAGTCTCTGTGAGCCTTCATGGGCCAGATTACTTGATTGTAGTTTGCTTGTGGTGTCTTTGAACCCTCAGGGTTGCTTAATCTTATCTCCAAGTCTCCACATGAGTTTCTGAGCTCTGCCTGATGTTTGGCTGTGGGTCTCTGCATCTGTTTTCATCAGCTGCTGGATGAAGATTCTCTGGAGACAGTTAATAGGGGAAAAATTGTGGGTTAAAGCTTTTGCGGATGGATTGATGTCCCTCTCCCTCCACTGGAAATCCCACCTGGTTACTGGAGGTGACCACTTTAGTCTCCATATCCCCTGCTGCTAGGAGTCTCAGTTAGGTTAAATCCTATAGACTCCTGGGAGCCTCCTCCTTCCCAGGTCTCTGTCTAGTCCTAGAGATGCCCCCCCCGCCCCCAACACACCAATTTCTGTTCTCTCTCCCAGTCCTCCCCACTCCCACGGCACCTCTGATTCCTCATCCTTGTTCCCCTCCCTCACCCTTCCCACTCAGTTCTCTCCTTCTTTCCATTTCCAATGTCTATTTTATTTCCCCTTCTCAGTGAGATTCATGCATCCTCCCTTGGGTCCTCCTTTTTACTTAGTTTCTTCGGTTCTATGGATTATAGCATGGTTATCTTGTATTTCATGATTAATGTACATTAGCTATATCACACATATGTATGTGTATATGTATATGAATCTGAATCTATATATCATGGATATTCTGTTCCAAGACTCTCAAGAGCTTTTATCATGAAGGGACACTGAACTTTACCATTTTCTGCATATATTGAGTTGATTATGTGACTTCTGTCTTTAATTCTAGCAATACAGTATGGGATATTTATGTTTCATGTATATAGAACCAACTTTACATCCTTACGTGAATATGGCTTGCAAATATTTTATTAAGAATTTTTGTATTGATGTTTGCCAGGGAGATTGCTATTTAGTTTTTCTTCCCTGTTTCCTTTCCTTTCCTTTTCTGTTCCTTTGTTGTTCCTTCTTTACTTCCTTCCTTTCTTTTCTTTTTTTAAAAATGAGTTTCCTCCCTTTCTATTTTGCACTACAGTTTGAGAAGTTTAGATCACCTTTGGAAGCTTGATGGAATTCCCCAATAAAACCATCTGGTTTGGGGCTTTTCATTTTGCCAAGATGTTAAAGTACTGCTGCAATCTGGATTTTTTTATGGATCTTTTAAACTGTTTATATCTTTTGTCTTTAATTTCAATCAGTTACACGTATTTAGAAATGGATCCAGTTCTTCTAAATTCTGTAACTTTTTTATTTATGTATTCAACATATTTTCTGATGCCTTCTGGATTTTATTGGGGGTTGGAGATTTACCACAACAAATTGGTGCCCATTGTATTAATTAGAACTCAACTAACATGAGATAAAAGTTCACTGCCCTTCCCTCGCCCCACTGAATATACATCCAATTTTATGTTCTTTCTTTTTGCAAAAATATTTGAAAGCTATTCTTCAGTACACATAGAATTTTATCATCATGAATAGAAATGAAAGCAAAATTGAGAACTAATTACTTAATTTTGTTTGAACTATTAAATCTTGGCTGTATATTTGATACTGTAGGATCTTGAGTCAAATTCTTATGACTTTCACATTCAATTATGTGACCTTCCATGGTGCCATGACCCAGAGTTTAAATTTATATATGTTGATGAGTTAAAGCCTGAATGAAAGCCTTCCACCAGATCAGGAATGAAAGAAAGGATTCCTGATTCTGCCATTTCTGTCAATGTTGTACTAGAACTTTCAACTATGATATTTAGGCAAAGACATAAAGAAACTCTGTCCAAGTTAAAAGCTGCCCCTCCTGTGAGCTAAATTGATCTCTTGTATAGAAAATACTAAAAAATTTACAAAAAGTAGAGATAATAATACAAATCAGCAAGTTTTATAGTAGCTCAGCACACACACACACACACCACCACCACCACCACCACCACCACCACCACCACCACCACCACCACCACTACCACCACCAGTTGTATTTTTCAGCACTATCAACAAACAATTTAAAATATTTAGAAATTGCCATAACACTCCAAAGAAGAAAATTCTTAGAAGTAAATTTATCTAAGAAAACTATAAGACACCACTGGGTGTTCTAGTTAATGTATATGAGGGCAAATAGTTGGAGTCTTAGAGTCAGGTATGAATTAATATGTCTGGTAACATCGTCTCAAACCAAGCAGGCATGTGGAGCTTTAGTAACAGAAAGTGCATTGGATCACAGGAGGCAAAATACTTAATGAAAGCCAGAAATAAGGTCTGTAAATAACTATGTACTCCTAAGTTCAACAGACAGTTTAATCTTGAAAATGGATCATACTTAGTTGGTACACCTTAATTTTGAAATAGTTTATTAACACGGGATGATAGCTTTTAAGAGCTTCCCATTGATTTAGAGCCAGTGTCAGGTTTTGACTTTTATAAGATTTGTTGGAAGAAATGGAAAATAATAATTCAAAGTAGCAAGAATGAGGTGTGTACTTGAAATACATACAGACAAATCTCAAATACTGTACATTTATATTCTTTCTAAATACTACGTGATGCAGTAATGTGCATATATTTGATTTTAAATAACCAATTCAGAGAGTTATTACAAATCTCGTTTCATTTTATAACCAATATAAAGATATCTTTATTAAACTCAAATTTTACTGTTAAATGTTTAGCATCAATACGTATTAAATTATTGCATTTTTATAAAATCTCATTTATACAAATACTGTGCCTATGCTGGCTACTTTTTGTCAATTGGATACAAGCTATGATCATCTAAGAAGGAAAAAACGTCAATTGAGAAAATGTATTGTTCAGAGTGGCCTGTAGTACAGTTTGCTGGGGAATTTCCCTCATTAATGATGGAGGGAAGGGCTCAGCCCACAGGAGGGGGGCTACTTCTGTGCAGGCAGGCCTGAGCTGTGTAACTAGAATAGCTGGGAAAGCCATGGAGAGCAGGGCCTCAAGTAGTGTTTCTTTTGTTTCTGCTTCAGCTCCTGCCTCCAGACTCCTACCTTAGTTACTACTGTGGCTTCCTCAGTGATGAACTTTCGAGGCAGAAATGTAAGCCAAATAAACCCTTTTGCTTTTGGTTTAAAATCCAAGTTGCCTTTGGTCATGGTGTTTATCGCAGCAATAGAAAGCAAACTAGGACAATCCTAAAATTACAATGACCTATAAATAAAATTCCAATTTCCTACTTTAGGACTTACGAAACCTCTTTTACTGTGACTCTTTTTTGCCCAAGAAATGTTTATGTGTCCCTGAATATATAATATGTAAATAGGTATGCATACCAAGCATTTACTAGTTATAGATCATAAACATATTAAACATTCTTTGATATAAATATAATTTTAATATTGAAGATGGAAGCACATTTGCATACTAATGAGATTGATACACCTGTTTATTTTTACATAAAGAACTAAATCTTGGATGAATATTTCATACTACAGGACCTATAACGTTTTCAGAATTGATGGGTATTTTGAATTTATAATTGTCAATACTGAGAATGCCACTTTACATAATTATGTAGTGCAAAATTGGCAGATCTATGTTTAGGGCCACTGAAGAAAATGTTGGTAATTTTGTCTTAATTCAAAGTCAAAACTTATTTAACAGATTTTAAAAATGAAATTCAAGCCAACAAGCCAAAAGTCTATTTATAAAATTAAACATTCTTCTGGGCATGGCATTGCATGCATTAAATCCAGTACTTAGACAGCAGAGGCAGGAAGATCACTATGTTCAAGACTAGTCTGGTGTACATTGTAAGACTGTCTCAGAAAACAACATAAACAACCATGCCCTCCCAAAAACAAACAAAAAACCCCAAGAAAACACAAACCGAAAAGAAAACAGATCAAGCATTCAAATAGTATTATCCAGTAATATACTAAATGATATGTAGTAAGGAAAGATAGTAGGTAAAGATTCTTTTATTTTCACAATTAAAGTATTCTGTAAGAGCAGAGAATTGTGTAGTAAAAAATCAATGAAATTTATAACACACAATAGTCCTGATTCTGAATTGAGGTATTTCTGGTAGGGTTTTTCTTTTCTTTTCTTTTCTTTTCTTTTCTTTTCTTTTTCTTTTTCTTTTTCCATTTTTTGGCATTATGTATTGTGACACATGCACATAGCAATATGGCGTATTTTATGCTTTGAATCAAAACTTAAGTGAAGTCAGGGTGAAGCATGGGTGAGCACCACAAGAAAACATCTAAGATTCATTATGCATTTGATTTTTGAAATATTGTAAGATCATCACATGTTTAAAAATCTTTCATTGCTGCCAAATTTTCTAAACCCTGTGGGAACCAGACTGATCCAAGGCCTTCTAAGACCCCCTGATTTAAGGACAAAGGGAATGCTAGTTTTGTATTCTTGTCTGGGCAGGCTTGCAAGGTTTGGTCTGAAACTGGGGCCTGGACCTAGAAGTTAAGGTTTCGGTTTCTAAGAACCCCGCTTTTCCCTCTGAAGGGATGTGGTTATCATCAACAGTGCCTGGGGTAGCCTATGTTCTCCTCGCCAACACTGTTCACTTTCTGCTAACCTTGCCGTTTCCCTCCTGCATTTAGTAATAAGATGTTATATTTCTTCTTTTCTTTTTCTCTTCTTTTTTATTGATTAAGTTATTTATTTACTTTATAACCATAACTCAGCTTCCCCTCCCTTCTCTCCTTCCAGTTCTTCTCCCAGCCAATCTACCTCTCCTCCCCTTCTCCTCAGAAAAAGGGAGGTTTCCATGGCTATCACCCGGCCTTGGCACATCAGGCTGCAGTAAGTCTAGATGCTTCTTCAACTGTTGAGGCCAGACCAGGCGGCTCAGTTAGGGGAAGGGATCCAGAAGCAGGGAATGGAGTGAGAGAGCCCCTGCTCCCACTTTAGGAGTCCCACATGAAGGCCAAGCTGCATAGCTGCTACATATGTGCAGATGGCCTAGGTCCATCCCTGGCATGCTCTCTGGTTGGCAGTTCAGTCTCTGTGAGTTACTGTGGGCCCAGGTTGGTTGGCTACATAGGTTTTCTTGTGGTATCCTTGACCCTTCTGGCTCCTTCAATCCTTCCTCCCACTCCCACTTCCACAGGATTTCCTAAGCTCCAAATTAATGTTTGGCTGTGAGTCTTTGCATCAGTTTCCATCAGTTGTGGGGTGAAGCCTCTCTGATGACAGTTATGCTAAGCACCCGTCTGCAAGTATAGCAGAATATCACTAATAATGTCACGGGTGGGCTCCCTCTCATGGCATGAGTCTCAAACTGTACAAGTCATTGGCTGTTTCCTCAAATTCTGCTTCATCCTTTACTCCACTATATCTAGTAGGCAGGACAAATTGTGGGCCTAAGGTTTTGTGTTTGGGTTGCTGTCTCAGTTCCTGGAAGTCTTGCCTGGTTACGAGATAGTTGGTTCAGGCTCTATATTTCTCATTACTAGGAGTCTTATAGTAAGACTCTTATAGAATCCTGGGAGTTTTCATTTTCCTAGGTTTCTAGCTTGTCCCAGAGATTACCCCTCCCCAACTGCAGTTCTCTTTCCTTCCCCACACTTGATTCCTCCTGTTCCCCTCCCAACCCCATATTCTACCCAGTTCCCTCCCTCTATTTATCCCCAGTGCCTATTTTATTTCCCCTTTTCAGTGAGATTCAAGCATCCTCTCTTGGGATCTCCTTGTTACTTAGCTTTGCTTTTACTACTTTCATCTTAGACAACGCATCCTTTAAAATACATTTCTTTCAGAGCAAGTACACCATTTTATATTATTTGGAACTATTATGAAAGGTGTCGTTTCCCTAATTTCTTTCTCGGCTTGTTTCTCTTTTGTGTAGAGGAAGGCTACTGATTTATTTGAGTTAATTTTATACCCACAGCCACTTTGCTGAAGTTGTTTATCAGCTTTAGTAGTTCTCTGGTGGAACTTTTGGGATCACTTAAATATACTATCATATCATCTGCAAATAGTGATATTTTGACTTCTTCTTTTCCAATCTGTATCCCCTTGACCTCCTTTTGTTGTCTGATTGCTCTGGCTAGAACTTCAAGAACTATATTGAATAAGTAGGGAGAGAGTGGGCAGCCTTGTCTAGTCCCTGATTTTAGTGGGATTGCTTCAAGTTTCTCTCCATTTAGTTTAATGTTAGCTACTGGTTTGCTGTATATGGTAGCAATGAATAGCCTAGTAAGAGCACCAGTGGAAGGGGAAGCCCTTGGTCCTCCCAAGACTGAGCTCCTGGTGAACGTGATTGTTGGGGGGAGGGTGGGGAGAGGAACACCAATATGGAAGGGGAGGGGGAGGAGTTAGGGGGATGTTGGCCCGGAAACCAGGAAAGGGAATAACAATCGAAATGTAAATAAGAAATACTCAAGTTAATAAAGATTAAAAAAAAAGTACACCATTTTACAGACAGATTTCTGCATTTCATTGACCCTACACTCTCTAGAATGAGATAAACCTCCCCTAAGAAATGAACTTGGAGCCTTGTACGTATTAGGAAAGCAGTGTAGTATTTAGATAATACCTTTATGCCTTTTAAAAAAAACTTTTCAGTTAGGCTTTCACTAAATTCCATATTTTGGCCTTGAAATGGTGATCTTCATTCCTCAGTCTTCAGAGTAGCTGTGTTTATCATATGCCATACATGCTGTATCTGGTACAATATCTCTATATTAAAAATATATGCATGTAGTTCTTTATGAATTCAATTTTCAAATGTCATACTGCATCTGGTAATACTTCTTATACATTCTGTATAAAATTCAGTTATTGTAGTTTGATAATTCCTCCATTAGATTATAAGGAAGAAACCTATTATTGTTATTTTTAAAAATTACCATTTCTGGGTCTGTAGAGATATTATGGTGATTAAGATTCCTTACTTCTCTTGCAGAGGACCTGTCTTCCATTCCTGCCTCCCACATGGTAGCTCCCGACTGCCTGTTACTCCAGGTCTAGGTGACTTAATGCTGTCTTCTGGCATCCATGAGCACCTGCATGTATGCCACACACATAAAATCTGCTGGCACATGTACACACAGACTGATAAATAAAATAGAAAAAATGAAATTAGTATGCAGGGAGGCTACTGATTTGAATGTGTTACTTTTGTGTCTCCCCAGTTTATTGAAACTTATCAGCTCTAAAGGCTTTTTGGTGGATTCCTTAGGGTCTTATATATAGAATCATATTATTAACAAATAGGGATACTATGGCTACTTTTTCCTTATTTGTATTCCCTTGATTTTTCTCAATTGTCCAATTGCTATCATGTAGATTAAAGCACTGTTTGCATAGGAGAGGAGAGGGTGGATAGGTAGGTACCCTTGTGTTGTTGCCTGTCTTGTTGTTGGGAACTGAGTTTTTCTCCATTTAGAAAGATGCTGGTTTGGCTACAGGTTTGTTGTATATAGCCTTTATTATGTTGAAGTGTGCTCGCTCTATCCCTATCCCTGGTTTCTCTATGACATTTTATCATGAGCAGGTGTTGATTATTTTAAGGGCTTTTAAAACAGATAATCATGTAATTTCTGTCTTTGAGTCTGTTTATGTAAAAACATAACATTTATTGGTTTACATGTGTGGCATCTCTTGTGTGCAATAAATTTTATCTTGATGAGTAGTGTTTCTGATATGAGTTTGAGCTTACTTTGTCAGTATTGTACTGGGAACTTTACATTTGTGTCCTCAGGAAGACTGGGCTGTACTTTTCTTGTGTTAGGTGTCTTCATCTGGTGTGTTATGAAGGTAATACTGGTGTTTAAAAGGAGGTTGAAATTTTTCCAAGTATCTTATTGTTTATTTCTGATTTTATTAACGGAGTTTGTCTTTTTGGGCTTAATTTGACAAAAAATTTATCAATTATGCTTTTTCTAAAAAAATTAACTTCATTTCATTGACTTCTTCCATCTTACAATTTGTTTCTATTTTATTAATTTTAGCCCTAATAGATGGCACTTAAAATGATTTTTGATGTTCCACACAATGTGTTTTGATCCTGTTCTTCCCTCTCACATCTTTGCAGATCCTTCTTTCATGTTCTTTCTCTCTTTCAAGAAGACAGAGAAGAGTAAACCCAATGCCTACAATACCAATACAAAACCAAATAATCAAAATTCCTGAGACAAAAATCACCAAGCCATAACAACAACTAAACCAAAACAAACCAACCAACCAACCAAACAAACAAAAACCAAAAACCAAATGAAAATCCCCCACAAAAACCATGAAGTGTGTTTTGTGTTGGTCATTTCCTCCTGGTCACGAGGCCCCCATGGAGTGTGGTTGACCTACACAGTAATGCTGTGTTGGAGAAAACAGACTCCGTCCCTTCCAGCAGCATTAGTTATAGATAGTTTCTTAGTTAGGGGGAGGACTTTGTGTATATTTCTGTATGCTGAAACATTGTCTGGATTAAATTTGTGCAGATATTGTGAATGCTGACCCAGTCTGTATGAGTTTATATTACCTCAGCTCTGTCTAGAAGACACCCTTTTCTGGTAGCGGTCTACCATCTCTGGGCCTGAAAATTTTCTGGCTTCTCTTCCCATAAATTTCTGAGGTTGAGGGGAGGGGTTTAATAAAGACATCCCATATACTCAGCACTAATTTTTTTGATTTCTTTCTATTTGTTGTTTTGGTGTAATATTTCCTTTTGTTTTTCCAAAGCCTTTAGATGTATCATTACACTATTAATGAGATGTTAGATCTTTTAAAGTTTTTGATTTAGCCTTTCTATCAAGCCAGTATTACCTTGCTAACAAAACCAGAGAAATACCAAACAGAAAAAGAAATTAGAAGCCATTTTTTTCTGATGCACATAGATTTAAAAAAAATCTCAGTAAAATACATTCTGACTGAATTCAGAACACATTAAAAAGATTATCCACCAAGATCAAGTTGGCTTTATCCCAGAGATTCAGGATTGGTTCAACGTATGCAAATTATAAGTGTAATCCACCACATAAATAGACTCAAAGAGAGAAAGTACATAATCATCTCTTTAGACACAGAAAAGGCCTTGAATAAGATCCAAAATATCTTCATGATAAAAGTCTTACAGAATACAGGGATACTGCAGACATAACTCAGTACAATAAAGGCAATATACAACAAACCCATTGCTAACATCATTCTAAATGGATAAACACTAAGCACATCCCCCACTAATATAGAAACAAGATAAGGATGTCCACTTTTTCCATTCCTTTTCCACATAATATTTGAAGTCTTAGCTAGAGCAATAAGACATTTGAAGAAGACATGAATTTCACAATATCGGAAAGGAAGAAGTCAATGTGTCTTTATTTGTCGGTTATATGATTCTATGCATCTAAGCATCAAAGCTCTACCAGAAAACTCTAACAATTGATAAACACATTCGTTAAAGTAGTAGTATACAATATTAACAAGAATCAGTAGCTCTCCTATAGACCAACAACAAGTATAGGAAAATAACCAGGAGGGAACAACAAGCCCATTTAAAATAGCCTCAAAATATTTTGAAATAAGTATAATCAAATAATTGAAAGACTTTTTAAATGTAAAACTTAAGATACTGAGAAAAGAAATTGAAGATATTGTGTGAGACATTGGCTTACCTCATTTATTGGCTCCATTCTCCCAGGTCCTGCTTTAGAGCTGGACACAGGGAGGATCTCGGAGGAGATGGGTGAGGGGAAATTGTGATCAGAATATGTTGTATGAATTTTAAATAAAATAAACAATGCACATACAAAATGGAGATATAATACTAAACATAAAATTCTGTAAAGATGAAAATTTAGGTGACTGAAAAATATTTTTAAAAATGTTCAACAACCTTCAACCTCAGGAAAGGGCAAAGAACATTACTTTGAAAAATTCTTACTCCAATCAGAATCAGGCATTGATTTAGGAAAAATAGAACACTTTCTATTTGCTTTTTATTTATTATTGGTGGGGGTGCAAATCTAGTCACTATGGAAATCAGTGTGGAGGTTCCTCAAAAAGTTAGAAGTGATGTACCATGTGACCCAGTTATAATACTCTTAGCATATACTTAAAGGAGTCGGTACTCTACTACAGAGATGAGTGATCATCCATGTTAATCGAAGCTCTATTCACATAAACTCACCCTAGATGTATGTAAATGGATTGACTAGATATCATACAATGAATAGAAAATATACAACTATACAACAAAATATTATTCAACTATTAAAGAAATGAAATTAAGAATTCTTAGGCAAGTGGATTAAATTGGAAATAATCGTTCAGAATGAAGAATCCTGTAACTAGAAAGATGATTGCTGCCTGTTTTCTTTCATTGTAGATGCTAGTTATGAATCATTGAATATGTGTATTTAAATTGGAATAGCTATTGAAGCCAGGAAGCTAGTAAGGTGCTATGGGGGAAGCTTGAACTGAGGTGATGTAGACTGTAGAGGAGGATCAGGATAATGGAGGGAGAAATAGTAGCTGGTATGAGGGCTCGGAGGACAGGATAGAGGAGGGAATATGGAGAGTGAGAACACTAAAGACTTTTGAAGAAGTCATATGAAAACCCAATACTTTAGAAGTTTCTTGAAATATATACATATACATAAATAAAATGAATTTCAATAGAACTACTCTATAACAGGAAGACAATGCCTATTTTAGATACAGTATGCTATCAAAAACTCTAGTGCCAACAGTCGTCTAGCTTTTTGTAATTGTTAGTTCATTGATGTTCTATAGACACTCAAACATTAAAGGCTATTAGCATTGCTTTTGATATCTTCTAGAACTTAATGGTAAGTCACTATGTGGATGGTACCATGTACTTGAGTCACAGAACACGGAGAAATCAAAATGGTACCCACATGCAAATTTCATTCCTATAAGTTAGCTTTCACAGTGCTGGTAAGTGCTATATACACCAATGATGGGGAGAAGCATTCATCAATATTACTCTGTTGTGAACCCTGTAAGCCACAATAGTGACCAACCTGACAAGTTATGCCTATTGTTGCAATAATGTCATAACTGTTAAGGAAGTAATGACTCATTTTCTGATTGGACTAAAGTCCACAGGAGACTAAATTTCTGCCTATACTGTTATCAGGGGCAAGACCATCTGGCTAGGGCAGGTGCGGTGGCATATGCCTTTAATCACAGTACTCAGGAGGCAGATCTCTATGAATTCAAAACCAGTGTGGTTTACATGGCAAGTTCCAGGCTAGAAGTGGTTATATAAGGAGACTTTATCTCAACAACAACAACAACAACAACAACAACAACAACAACAACAGCACTGCTCCCACCTCTATCCCCCACCCCGCTGCCAAAAAACCTCAAAACAACAAAATCCTCTAAAACCTATGGGTAGATAGGTCACATTCCTAATGGAGAGCCTACTACTCTTGTTATGCTAAATGAACATACTATTAAATATTTTCCTACATATTTAAACCTGTGCATTTCTCAGTCTTCATCTTGGAACCTATATGTGTTGCTTTCAATAGATGGTGATTAACATAGAGACCCACAAGGAGTTAGTGTGGAGAGAGTATGGGGCCTATGGAGGGATTAGCCCTAAGTGGGACACCTATAGCATGCTCTCTCCTTTCAAGCCTCAGTAACCATCATGAAAAGGGGGATGGAAAGAATGTATGAAACAAAGTGGAGGTATATAGTGAAACAATGTTTTCTAGATACAACGGGCATATACCATGTGCATACACAAGATGTGCACAAAACATACCTGCATAAGATCAAGCCAGACAAAGTGAAGGGGAGAGATATTCATAAACTGTGACCCCTTGTTGAGGAGCTATTGGAAAGTGATGCTAGCAAATGGAGAATCAGCTTTCTGTAAAGCTGTGACCCCTAAGAGTTAGGGCCAAGGTTCAGTTTAGTTAGGGTTAGGATAAAAAAACAACAAAACAAAACACAACAGCAGCAACAACAACAACAAAAACAAAAACGGGTTAGCCCTGGTAAGTCTACTATGTCCTACTGGGTGGGCTCACAACAAGTCTTAAGCAATCTCTACTTCCTATCTTTATTGATTTGAATATAATGGATAATTTGTGTAAGAGATTCATACAGTATATGGTCTTTTGTCTCTGTCTTTTTACCCCTAGCATAAAGCTTTTGGAACTCATTAATACAATTCATGAATCAATGTTTCCTTCAAATATGTAATATATGGAAATTGTTTACTAATTCGTGTCAGGAATTTGTGATGTTTTCAACTTTGCCTAATATCAATTATACTGTTGTTAATGTGAGCATACACATCTATGTTTTCATTTGTGGGCATATATATAGGAAGACTTCTTGTGTCTATTTTTGAATAGATTCTAGAGTAGAGTTGCTGAGATATATGATAAAGCTATGTTTAACATTCCAAGAAACTATGAAATGTTTTATACAATGCTCATATCATTCTTCAGCAATGTATGCGGACTCAGGTTGTCCATATTGTTTACATTTGTTTTTACAATAGAAGCTTCCTAGAATATATACATACATGAAGGAGATCTAGATGAAATCACCAAATAATGAGGGAGACAAAGCCCCACCTGGTCATCCATTGTCACAAAATGAAGTTTCTAGTACTGGGATTGGGCTATATCTAATTGAGCTGTTGACCGAGGAGTCCCATGGGAATCTCTAAACAATTCTCACTGTTGCTAAGATTATAGGTTGCCCTCCAAAAACTGATAGCAAGGCCTCATTGCTGAAGACAACACATATAACATTGTTCAACATTAAACATGGCAAAGTTGAGCTGGTGCCTATACATAACCTTTACTCCTATGTGCTAGTATCTTTGGTACTGGAATGTACTCTGTATGCTACAAAAAGAGAAATGGAAGCATCTACTTAGCCACAAATCTTTGGTCTAAAATGGTGTCCTGCCTACAAGATATTCTAGTGCAATGGTTGCACAAAGCTTGTGGGAGTAAGCAATCAACCAATATCTGATTTGAGGTCCACTCCACAAGATGGAACTATAGCCAACACTTCTTGAGTGACCAAGAACCTGAGACTAGATTGAAGTGGTTTCTTTGGAAAGTATTGGATAGTGTTTTGCTGGGGCAAACACATGAAGGAGTGTTTTTCTGAAATGGACACAGGTGAAAGGATGTTTTGCTAAAGCAAACACGTGAAAGGACATGTGATGAAGGATTCTTCACTAACAATATGCGTGTGTTGGTTCACCTTACACGCATTATTGAGCTCCATTTGTCTTGACTCTGTAGAGAGAAACATGCCAGAAAACTTCTGGTGGTGTGCTGGGAGCTTCTTGCTGCTTCTGTAGACTCAGGCCAGTTGACAGAGTGATGTCAACTCATACAGAGTCACCTGATGTTTTGCTAAGGCAGACTCACCTGCTGAGGCAAGAGGCATGTGATAAGGCAAACCTGTGGAAGGCATGATGTTTGGAGAGAGTATAAATAGGACTCAGTGGACAGTGAGTGACAAAGGCTTGGTTTGCTTGCATAGCTAGCTGTGCAATACTTTTTGTTCTCTGCTTTGCTGAGAAAGGATCAACCAAGAACTTCTCCTGGTGTTCCTGGTGTTTCTGGTTCCTTCTACAGATCTGTGCCAATTCGGCTGAGGCCTAGTTGTCGCTGCTAGGTCATGCCATCACTGTGGTTATCCCTATACTACTGAACTGGACTGTTGGTGTGTATGTGAAATGTCAGCAGTGGATTGAGATGCCACTGCTGACCTTTGAACTGAACTGCTGATTTCCTGATAACCTTTCTTTTCTACTACTTCTGGTGATTGGTGGGTGAACCATGATTAGAAATAAGGTTGAGAAAAATTAAAGACTGTACTAAATAGCCTAGGGACCAAAATTAAAACCAAATACTTCTATCCTAAAACAAACAAACAAATAAACAAAACCAAACAACTCACACATAGCAATAAAATAGCTTGTAATGACACATTCTGCTATGCCCCTAGAGACTGAGGCAGCATGCACAGGGTCTGTGTGAATCTGTACCATGTCATCTGTGTATGTATTATGCTCTCAGTTTAGTGTTTTAATGTTTTTATTCCTGAGTCCTGGGTCTTTCCCAAACAACCCAGGATACTGCCAAGATAATATGTTGCTCTTCAATAACTTATAGTGGAGCCCCATTGCCAAGGACAATACCCACACGATTCATTGAACACTGAGAAGCCAACATGGTGCTTAGGTGGAGATATCACCTCTATTTTTTAGTTGCTTTATGGAAAGGTGTGCTATAGGCTACAAAAAAAGAAACATGGACATCAAACCATACACTAAACCTATGACTACAATCTCTCCTGCTAAAAAATATGCTAGGGCAGTGGTAGCACAAGGACCTTGTGGATGTAGCCAAACAATGTCTGATTTGACCTAAGTACCACTCCTCAAGAAGGAACCCATCCCCAACACCACTAGGGTAACCAAGAACCAGAGACTAGAAAGCAAAGAGACCTAGGGTAAAACCAAACACTATTGGTAAAAAAAATCAATAAAATGACTCTTAATGTTACTTTGCTATACTCAGATAACTGCCTAATCCAGTCATCATCAGAGAGGCTTCCTCCACCCGCATATGGGAACATATGGAAAGACCTACAGCCAGACATTATAGGAAGAGGAGGTCTTCATCAAATCACTCTCGTCAGAACTTAGGGAATCCCACAGAGATTGTAAGATCCAGAAGGGATGAAAGGCACCAGGAGAGTAGGACCCTGTCAGTCGACTAGGCCAGGGGAATATGAAGTCACCAAGACCGAGACAACATGCACAGGGCCAACATGAGTCTCTACCAGGCTCTCTGTGTATATAGTATAGCTTTTAGCTTAATAATTTAATTATTCTGACTGAGAATGAGAGGGTCTCTGAGTCTTGTGCTCTTAGAACTCTTTTTCCTCCTGTTGGGTTGCCATACCCAACTTAGTATGATAAATTTGGCTTTATCTTCTTATGTTTTATTTTGTCATGTTTGGTTTTTATCTCTTAGAAGTCAGTTCTTTTCTAATAAGAGACAGAGGGGAGGAAAAGTGGGGGAAGAACTGAGAGGAATAGAGAGAGGGAGAACTATAATCAGGATATGTTGTATAAGAAATAATCTATTTTCAATTGAAGGGGAAAAGTGAAAGGAAAAAAATCAGAGATTCGCTCTTTAACACACACTCTGGAGTCTCTTAAAAATACTAAATTGAAAACTATAATGCATACACAGAGCCTGGTACAGGCCTGTGTAAGCCATGTGCTTGTTGCTTTAGTCTCTGTAAGTTCTTATGAGCTCTGTTTACTTGATTTAAAGTAGTTTGTTCTCAAGAATTCACAGCTGAGGAATATAGAATGGCTCAGAAGCACATAAAGAAATGTTCAACATCCTTAGTCATCAGTGAAATGCAAATCAAAACAACCCTGAAATTCCACCTCACACCTTTCAGAATGGCTAAGATTAAAAACTCAGGTGACAGCAAATGCTGGCAAGGATGTGGAGAAAGAGGAACATTCTTCCATTGTTGGTGGGATTGCAAACTGGTACAATCTCTCTGGAAATCAGTCTGGAGGTTCCTCAGAAAATTGGACATTGAACTGCCTGAGGATCCAGCTATACCTCTCTTGGGCATATACCCAAAAGATGCTCCAACATATAACAAAGACACATGCTCCACTATGTTCATAGCAGCCTTTATTTATAATAGCCAGAAGCTGGAAAGAACCCAGATGCCCTTCAACAGAGGAATGGATACAGAAAATGTGGTATATCTACACAATGGAGTACTATTCAGCTATCAAAAACAATGACTTCATGAAATTCATAGGCAAATGGGTGGAACTAGAAAATATCATCCTGAGTGAGGTTACTCAGTCACAGAAAAACACACTTGAAATGCACTCATTGATAAGTGGATATTAGCCAAAAAGCTCGAATTACCCAAGATGCAATCCACAGACCACAGGAAGCTCAAGAAGAATAATGACTAAAATGCAAATGCTCCCACTCTTTCTTAAAAGGGGGAAAATATCCATAGGAGGGGATATGAAAGCCATGTTTAGAGCAGCAACTCAAGGAATGGGCATTCAGAGCTTGCCCTATATGTGGCGCATATATATATATATATATATATATATATATATATCTCCACCAAAACTAGATAAGATCTATGAAGCTAAAAAATGCATGCCAAAAGGGACCGGATATAGATCTCTCCTGAGAGACACATCCAGAGTATGTCCAGTACAGACATCAATGCTGGCAGCAAATCACTGAACTGAGAACAAGACCCCGTTTAGGGGAATTAGAGGAAGGATTGAAAGAGCTGAAGGGGCTCGCAACCCCATAAGAACAACAATGCCAACCAACCAGAGCTTCCAGGAACTAAACCACTATGGAAAGACTATACATGGGCTGACCCAGGACTCCAACGGCATATGTAGCAGAGAATAGCCTTGTTGGGGTACATGGAAGGGGAAGCCCTTGGTCCTGCCAAGGTTTGACCCCCTCACTGCAGCGGAATATGGGGGGGACAGTAAGGGGGATGTATAGGGAGAATACCCATATGAGGGAGGGGGAGGGAAGGGAATGGGGTCTTATGGACAGGAAACTGGGAAGGGGAATATCATTTGAAATGTAAGTGGAGAAATATATCTAATAAAAAATTAAAAAACAAACAAACAATGACTTCATGAAATTCATAGGCAAATAATGGATGGAACTAGAAAATATCATCCTGAGTGAGGTAACTCAATCACAGAAAAACACACATAGTATGCACTCACTGTTAAGTGAGCTCAAAAGTTCAAATTACGTAAGATGCAATGCATGGACCACATGAAACTCAAGAAGGATGACCAAAATGCAGATGCTTCACTCCTTCTTAAAAGGGGGAACAAAAATTTCCACAGGGGGGTTTAGGGAGGCAAAGTGTAGAGCAGAGAGTGAAAGAATGGCCATTCAGAGCCTGCCCCACATGTGCCCCATATATACAGTCACCAAAGCTAGATAAGATTGATGAAGCTAAGAAGTGCAGGCTGACAGGAACTGGATATAGATGTCTCCTGAGAGACACAGCCAGAGCATGTCAAATACAGAGGTGAATGTTAGCAACAAACCACTGAACTAAGAACAGGACTCCCGTTGGGGGAATTAGAGAAAGGCCTGAAAGAGCTGAAGGGGCTTGCAACCCATAAGAACAACAATGCCAACCAACCAGAGCTTCCAGGGACTAAGCCACCACTCAAAGATTATACATGGACTCCAACTGCATATGTAGCAAAGGATGGCCTTGCTGGGCGCCAATGGAAGTGGAAGCTCTTGGTTCTGCCAAGGCTGGACTCCCAAGTTTAGGGATTGTCAGGGGGGTGGGGCAGTAAGGGGAGGTGGATGAGTGGGGGAACACCCTTATAGAAGAGCAGAGGGAGGGTCTAGGGGGCTGATGGACAGGAATCTGGGAAAGGGAATAACATTTGAAATGTAAATAAGAAATACCCAATTTAATAAAAATGGGGGGGGGAGTAGCTTGTTCTCATGATGATCTCCTCTCTGACTCCTACGCCTTTTCCACTTTCTCTTCTATGGATTCCCTGACCTCTGAGGGGAGGGATTTATTTGATCGAGACATCCTATTTAGGCCTGTGCATTCCAAAGTTTCTCTCTTAGCATAATGTCTGGCTGTGGATCTCTGTGTTCTCATCTGCTGCTGGAGAAACTTCAGTGATGATGGCTGATAAGGTACGGATCTGTAAGTGAAACAGAATATCACTACCTTTTTTTTAAGACTAGTATTGTATCCCGTAAGTTTGGGCTGAAGTTTAGAAGGGTTAAGTCTTTGTGATCCATGTGAGACAGCGACATGGAGGGAAGGGAGGCTGCAGAAAGTGTCGTGTTGCAGAACTTGGAATTAGTCTGGGAACTTGTTTCCCTGGCCTGCTGAGTGTTCCCAGGGACTGCTTGGATCTGTTGTGCTCCCAGGGAATGCCTGCTGGTTTTGAAGGTTGGGATAATAGGATGAGTTGATGGAAGGATTGTTGGAGAAGATCTTTGTGAAATAGAGACTGCAGAATGTTCTGCCACAAAGTGGGTGGGGATGGGGTGAGATAAGACTAGGGCTTGGATCTGGAGGAACAAGAGAGGTGAAGATTTCAGTCAGCCTAAGTGCTTCTTGTCAGACCTGGCTGTAGATTTAGCAGACTGTCCTGGGGTTGTGTGCTAGGATAAAGTAACTAGCAAGAAGAGGGGTTTAGGCTGGTGAGGAAGGATCTGCAGGATATACTGGAGATGGAGTGGGGACAGAGTACCACAGAAATTCTGCCTCAAAGCAGGGTTTGGAGGGATGAGACTAGAATAACCTATTTGAGACTGGGATAGTGTATTTTCAATAAAAGGAAAAATGTTTTTATTTATGTATGTACATATGTTCATGTAGGTTTGTGTATCTGTGTGCAGTTGTGTGACTGCATGAGTGTTTGTGGTGGCTATATCTGTGTGTGGAAGTATTTTCCTTGGTCATTCTCTAATTTATTTTTTGAAACATGGCATCTAATGAAATCTGGAGCTCTCCAATTCATTAGTGCAGCCAGCAATGAGCACTTGAGATTACCTGTTTTTCTCCCTAGCTCTGGGATTATAAATACTTGCAGATGCCTGGCTTTTACATGGGTACTACTTGTGTCTTGTTGCCTGCACAGCCAGCAGTTTAACAACTGTACCATTTCCCTTACTCCATCCAAATAATTAGTGCCACTAAGCATTTACAAAACATTTTAAATTTACTGCAAAGATAATTGCAGTACCCCCAACCGCATCCTTATACCCTCTCTCCCAAATTTATGGCCTCCTCCTCTTTAATGTTGTTTTTACATACACATAAATGAATAACATATGAATACAACCTACTGCCTGCTTGTCTGTTTCTGGAGCAGACTACTTGCTATTGTTTAACCAATCGGAGGGCCCACCCCTGAGGCAGGTTATTTCCTCCCATCTCAGCAGGTATTATGTGCTTTTAATCTTACATCTAGGAGCAGTGCCTTGTGAGATTTTCTTCCTCTACATTAGATGTTAGCTATTGTTAGAATTGTTCAGGTCTTGTTTAAGAACAGGGAGTTTGCTGTGAGTGTGTCTCCTAGTAATGTCAGAAGCTTATACCCATAAAGTCTTATGGACATGACTGTCGAAATTGAGCTGAACAAGGACCAAGAATAGACATGCTAAGGTGGACTGGTGGCAATGGGCCGCCCAGAAGATATCAACTACACGAAAACAGTAGTCCACCAAGGAGTGCTGAGAGTGGGGAAAACAGTCTTCCTCAACGAAGAGTTGAGACCAATTGCTTGTCTGATAATAAATGACTAGCCCCGAAAACATACATACATGAGCATTTAAATATTATACTGGTGAGACAAGCTGACTCCATGACAGGCTTCAAATTGGCAGTTCTGGAGCCTAAAAACCCAGGCTTCAGGCAGCTAGCTAGTCAGAAACTGCCCTGCCATCAGAAACTGCCCCACCACCTGGCCTGAAGCAAGGACAATGGGTCAGCAGTTTCCAGCCAGCCCCCATGCCCTGGTAATGGAATGTCCCAAGAGATAGAGTAAAACAAAACCCACTTACTCTGGGATTCCTCTAATGTGCTTTAAATCGGGCCTGTGAGGTCACTTCAGGGTTTCTCTATTTTGGTAATGGGTGACCCCAGCATGCTGGACTTCTGCAGAATAAAGGACTCTGTCTTTATATAGTATTTGAGTCCAGGGTGTCATTCTTCTGTGAATCGTGGACTCTTACAGTACAGATTGAGCAGGTTGAATTTTGTATTGAGGAGTCTGTCTGTCTGCCGGTCTGTCTGTCTATCTTCTATCTATCTATCTGTATACAAACTTGCACATGTATCTATATAACAATAATTAATGAGAAAGAGAGACCATAAATTTGAAAGGGAGCAAGGAAGGATATATGGAAGGTTTGTTGGGAGGGAGAGAAAAAATAAAACAATGTAATTATGCTATAATTTCAAAACTAAAAAGCAATTTACTCCATGAGTTCATTTAAGCCAATTCTTTTAAATTATTACTTGCTGTAAACCTGTTTTGTGTTATTAAACTAATGTGGCTGTAGTAATCATGACTTGCTGTTACTACTGTTTATAAAAGTGCAGTGCTGGAGTAGAAACAGGTCATCAGTTTGATGTCTAAGGCTATATTAATGCTTAATTTTATAAGCCTTTCACATTATCGCAAGGGAGATGAGAGAGAGGGCCAGAGATGAGAAAAGGGAAAGTCAGAGGAGAGAGTGTAATGGCAGCTTGGAGACCTAAGGAAGCATCTCAATAGATACTATGTCTTTATCTCAGAGATGCTGTGTGCTTATCATAGTCAAGTACAGATATTATCCAATGAATAATAGCTTATAATACACCAAAATATAATAAGCAGTTAACATAATTAAGCAATGCTTAGTAATAATTTGTTATTGTAATCAAAAAAACCTACTGTTATTTTTCAATACTTGTTTAGAAAAAAACTTTTAAATTAAAATGGCAACTCAAAAATATTCAAATGGCTAGACATCCAACCGTTCCACCCAGCCAGATCCTGCACATCCTTTTCCAGGAACAAACCCTGTGAGTAAGCCTACCTCCCATCCACAACCTCCCTCCAACCAACCAGATTTATCTAGAGTCCCACATCCCGTGGCTCAGCTTAGTCTGACCAAACCTGCCTGTGCATCTGCAACCAACCATTAGGTTTCCTTCAAGACCTGCCTGCACACTTGTGACTCACAGGCCTCTCTCTCGTCACATCCGACCTTCTATCCAGATGATCTATTCCCACACTCCAGGCTTAGACCAGGCGGTACGTCCTTCATCAGTCCAGTCTCCTTGTCTATCTCACTTCATCCTACTGAGGCGGTGTCTAGGTTTTTAGGGCTAACCTCCCTGCACATCTTTTCCCCCAACCTGCTTTGTCCATAACAGATGAAAGAAAGTAACAAAAGAAGTCCACATACCTAGATCTCACTGTAAAAACAACAAATATGACAGATCAAGTCAGTACTTTCTGCCTCAAACCACCAGTCTAGTAGAAACATTTGTCCATGAGAATTTCCACAGGACACAGAATTTGAAAGAATAGTCATAAACTTTTTTTTTTTTATTAACTTGAGTATTTCTTATTTACATTTCGAGTGTTATTCCCTTTCCCGGTTTCCAGGCAAACATCCCCTCCCTCCCCCCTCCCTTCTTTATGGGTGTTCCTCCCCATCCTCCCCCCATTGCCGCCTCCCCCCAACAATCTAGTTCACTGGGGGTTCAGTCTTAGCAGGACCCAGGGCTTCCCCTTCCACTGGTGCTCTTACTAGGCTATTCATTGTTACCTCTATGAGGTCAGAGTCCAGGGTCAGTCCATGTATAGTCTTTTTAGGTAGTCGCTAGTCCCCTGGAAGCTCTGGTTGCTTGGCATTGTTGTTCATAAGGGTCTTGAAATTCAAGCTCTTCCAGTTCTTTCTCTGATTCCTTCAACGGGGTCCCGTTCTCAGTTCAGTGGTTTGCTGCTGGCATTCGCCTCTGTATTTGCTGAATTCTGGCTGTGTCTCTCAGGATCGATCTACATCCGGCTCCTGTCGGCCTGCACTTCCTTGCTTCATCCATCTTGTCTAATTGGGTGGCTGTATATGTATGGGCCACCTGTGGGGCAGGCTCTGAATGGGTGTTTCTTCTGTGTCTGTTTTAATCTTTTGCCTCTCTATTCCCCTGCCAAGGGGTATTCTTGTTCCCCTTTTAAAGAAGGAGTGAAGCATTCATTTTGATCATCCGTCTTGAGTTTCATTTGTTCTAGGCATCTAGGGTAATTCAAGCATTTGGGGGCTTATTAGCCACTTATCAATGAGTGCATACCATGTGTGTTTTTCTGTGATTGGGTTACCTCACCAGGATATTTTCCAGTTCCCACCATTTGCCTAAATTTCATAAAGTCGTTGTTTTTGATAGCTGAGTAATATTCCATTGTGTAGATGTACCACATTTTCTGTATCCATTCCCTCTGTTGAAGGGCATCTGGGTTCTTTCCAGCTTCTGGCTATTATAAATAAGGCTACTATGAACATATAGTGGAGCACGTGTCTTTTTTATATGTTGGGGCATCTTTTGGGTATATGCCCAAGAGAGGTATAGCTGGATCCTCAGGCAGTTCAATGTCCAATTTTCTGAGGAACTCCAGACTGATTTCCAGAATGGTTATACCAGTCTGCATTCCTACCAACAATAGAGGAGTGTTCCTCTTTCTCCACATCCTCAACAGCATTTGCTGTCACCTGAGTTTTTGATTTTAGCCATTCTCACTGGTGTGAGGTGAAATCTCAGGGTTGTTTTGATTTGCATTTCCCTTATGGAATAGTCATAAACTTAATCAAAGAATTAAAGATGACAAATTGCTCAGTGAAATTAAGGTAAAAGAACTGAAAGAGAATACATGTTTGGGCAATAGCCTACAAAACAATGACAAGGACAATACAGAATTTGAAAATGGAACTCAGGAGATAGAAACACTGAAAAAGACTCTCTCTGAAAATAACCCAACTAGAAAACTCATAGGGAAACCTTACTAGGTCCCACAAATCCTCACTACCTCTCCCCCTGTGTAACTCCATGCTCTTCCCTCCATTTTTACAAAACCAACACAACAACAACAACAACAAGAAACATACAAATCCCCTCTCAGAACATAAAACAAAAGACAGCATATACAACCAAAAGACCAAGAACATACACACACACACACACACACACACACACACACACACACACACACACACACACACTCAGCCCAAACAACTCAGTATGAGACAAAAAGACCTCAAAAGTCCCATCAAGTTAATTTTGTGTTGGGCAACTACTCCTGGGCATGCCGATGGCATCTACCCTGAAGTATGGTCAATATATTCAGTGAGATTCCACTGGAGACACCTATATTTTTTCTTTCCAGTGAGTATCAGTTGTAGATAGCTGCTGGGTCAGAATGGGGTTCCATGTTCCCTTCCTCCTCTCAGCCTTGAACCTGTGCAGGCTTTGTATGTGCTGTGTGCTACCAGTCTCTGTGAGTTCATATGTGCATTAGGCCTATATCTGGAAGATAGTTCCTTTTGCTATCATCTACCCCCTCTGGCTCTTACAATCTTTCTACCTTCCCTTTCCTGTAGCTCCTTGAGCCCTGCCTGAAGGAAGGCATTTGATGAAGACATCCTCTTTAGAACTGAGTGTTCCACGAGCTCTCGCTCTCTGCACATCATTTATTTGTGGGTCTTTACATTAGTTTTCATCTAGTGCAAGAGAAAGCTTTTGCAATGTTGACTGAGCAAGGCATTGTTGTATGGGTATAGAAGAATGTCATTAGGAGTTATTGTATTGTTATTTTTAAAAGCTCTTTCTGTACATGTGTACAATCATGCTCATGTATGTGTGTGTGTGTACGCACACACATGAGCGTGTGTATGTGTACATACAGGAGGGTGCAAGGGGAAGGGGGAAATGGGGACGCATGTAGAGGTTAGTGAAAAACTTCTACTGTGTTGCCAGTCCTTGCCTTGCAGACTGTTTGAGAACAGGTCTCTCATCACCACTCTTGTTTTTCGGGTTAGCTGGCTCACAAGCTTCTGTTCACCTATATGGTTGTAGGAACTGGGATTACAAATGGTGCTATCATGTCCTGTTTTATATGTGTTCTGGGAATCTAAACTTAGGTCCTTGTGCTTTTATGGCAAGCACTTTAACCACTGAGTTATCTCTCTAGCAGTAGAAAATCCATTCTTTTTTAAAAAACAGAGTAAATCATTAGATAAGAAAACAAGTTATTCTATTGAGAAGCAACAATTAAAACATGTTTTAATAACATTCATAACATTTTTGTTAAAAAGAATGAGTGATATACTTTAATTGATCTCCCATAGTGCATACAATATTCAATTTCTTCAACTGTGATTTACAGACCAGCTGCATTGGCATCAATCTGACCTACTGAACTATGAGCTTTATAACAGGATTCTCAAGTGGTCTAAAAATTGGATTAGAGAAACAGCCAAAGAATTGGCTAAATGTATTATCTTTATATAGAATTCTCATGGAAATAAGTACTTGCTAGGTGAATAAAAGGATTATAGGTCATATTTTCTGTGTAGCACAAATCCTTTTATAAAATTTAAATTGAATTAAAACTTAAAAATGTACTAACAATCCATTTGCTAGGTAAAACAATCTGTAAAACTGCTATTAATGGTCAGATACTCCAGTCAAGATGCCTGTAGTATAGCATTGTTACCACAAGGTAGTGATCATTGAAATGGAGCTGATTTTGGACATCTGGATTTCATCTGAAATTCATCAGTGTGGAAGTGTAAGACACTTCTTCGAGTTTTAGTTTTCTATCAAAATATAATCAGTATGTTTTAGATCAATAATATGAAGCAATACTTCTTTGAATGTGTCCCTTAAGTAAGAATCTTTTAACGTAAGGGCAGAAATATCATTTAAGGTATAGGGGAACATTTCTTTTCATGATTAAACCACAGGATTGCTGAATTATATCTAGATTTCAATAATTTGTCGTTCATCACATTTCTTTTTGTTTATTTTCTGTTATTTGTCTGCCTGCCTGCTTATCTACCTACCTACCTATCTATCTATCTATCTATCTATCTATCTATCTATCTATCTATCTATCTACCTACCTACCTATCTATCTTCTTTCATTTATCTATTTACCTATCATCTATCATCTATCATCTATCTATATATCTTCCTTCTATCTGTCCATCCATCCATCCATCCATCCATCCATCCATCCATCCATCCTTCCATCCATTCATCTGTTGAGACATACTATGTAGTCTTGATTAGCTAGTACTCACCACTCAGATCAAGCTGTTCTTAAACTTACAACAATTCTTTTACCTTTGCTTTCTGAGTGCTACAATGTGCCACTGTGCTTGGCCTTTGACTTAAAATCATTCTCTTTCATGCATTTTTCTTAGTGTAGATATGGTCTTTTAAAAAATTTCCTCTACTACTGAGGCATGGGAGTCAAATGTATTTTATATCAAGCTTATGGATCCAGGGGAAGAATAGAAATGGGCGTGCATGTGCATTAGGTCAGGTGCCCATCCTTGGTCCAACAAACTCTTGCCAACGAGTTGACAGAGGACTCTTCAGAAGGAAAGGTGAAATCCTCATGACAGACAGATAGCAGTAGACTCCTAGAATGAAGCCAAAGCACTGGCTCTAAACTTCTATCCCACAGAGTATGGTTAATTTTTCTCTTACCTTTGTTCACCTGGTTAATGTGGGGGCTGCTGAAGAAATTCTTATGTTTGATTAATCTGTCTTGATGATGCTTTGTGCTTTCTACCAGTTATCCACATGCTGAGAAATGCACTGGTAAATACAGATAGTCTTCTAATTCTCCAAGTCCCTTTTTTCTCATGCAAATCTATTCCATATGGTACTATGTGTATGTAGCAAGGCGAACTTGACACTCTCCAATGAGAAATCTCTTTGAATCCTGTATCCAGAACCCAGAATCTTCAACTTTCAGTTCAGAGAGGTTCCTTTTCATGCCCATCTAAAGCCTGCGTTGGCTTGATAGAAATATTTTGTAAGAATTTTACTATCACATAGAAGTATGGTCTAGTCTTTGTTACTCAGAAAAGGAAATTGAAATATTGAGTATTCTGCTTTAAAAGCTTCTGTTGTCAGTCATCAGCAATGTCATTGTCATGTGGTTGATATATATATATATATATATATATATATTGCATTAAATGTTATTTAATGACATACACTGAATCTTCCATGTCAACATACCTGCTAGTTTTCACAGATTTATTCATGATGATACTGTCAAAATATAGTCTCACTCTCAAGAAAAGGAGCTGCTAGGACTCTCCATCCTCCTGGGAGTTGTTTTGTTAGAGAGAGAGAGAGAGAGAGAGAGAGAGAGAGAGAGAGAGAGAGAGAGAGAGAGAGAAGACAGACTGAGAAACAAAGGAATCCAAATTAAATTAGACTTTTCTTTACCAGAGATTCACTTAAGTAATAATATATTAGATTATAAAAGTATATAAAAACATACACACGTGTTATACGTTCTTTAAAGTGTTCAGTATATATGCAGCATATGTGTGGTGATTGTATTGTAGAAGCAGTTTATTAAACAAGATTCTACCTATGACTTAGGTAGCATCATAAATTCAAATGATGCTTTTTAATTTATCCATTTAATTTATATGTTCATTCATATACTTATTCAATAAAATGTTTATTAAAGGTCTGTTAAGCATTTAGCACCAAGATGGATGTGGGGAAACAGGAAGGAAGACAAACTCAGTCCATATCGTTATAGATCATAGACTGTGGTGGGATCAGTCCATATTGTTATAGATCATAGACTGTGGTGGAATCCTTTGAATAAGGTTTTAAATCAGTATCTTCTCCATTCAGAGCTGAGAATAATAACAGCAAAAACTTCCATGCTCTTACGAAGAGAGCCGCATTGTTGTTACCTCTGATGTCCTGAGCTGACTCCAGGAATTATATTTAGTTTACCATAATGATTCATTCATTCATTTAGCTGGATGGCATTCTTTGCTTCCTGTCTCCAGCAGATCCATGTCTACCAGACCACAGGAATTACAGTCTCATGGTGAGAGAACTGATACCATGATACAGTTTAAAAATATTTGTTCACGTCTTATGTAATCAGGCATTTAAATACAGGAAATAACTTTTATTTATTGCTGATCAAATCACTAAGCCTTCCCTAGTGAATGTTCTACCTCCCATTTTGATGAAAGAAGTGTTGCTTAGTTTTATGTGTTCTTGTAATCACGTTGAATATTGCTACACTGTTTTAAAAACATAACTACGAAGTTGACATAACTACTTCATTCTCATTCTAACTTGCTAGTCTGAAAGATGGCAAAAGGATATAGTAAATAGGATATAACAAAATATTTATAAAGACAAGTTAAAATACCTTTTGTTGTCGAGCAATATTTGATGAATTTTTAAGCCCACTTTTCCTTTCAATTTTATATTATTATTTTGTTCTTCTTTTTTCAGTCTTGTGAAGTATAACTACTGATACTCCAATGTCTTTTGCATGATTTCTTAAAAATTCTGCTCCAGGGCTGTCAAGGTGGCTGAGCAGGTAAAAGTCTGTACAGTGTAAGCCTGACAATGGTGGAAGGAGACAATGATTGGTTTTGGAATGGCTACAGCAAGCTTGCAAGCACCCTGCCCACTCCATACACACACAGACTCGTAAGCACCCCTCCCCCACTCCATACACACACAGACTCGTACACATTCACCTGCCACTGAATTGAATTGTGCCTGTGAAATTCCCCACCAGCCTTCTTGTGGGTAAATATAGTAAAGTTCTCAGAACTCAGCATTCTTGGGCAGTAGAAATGCCAACCTTGCTCAGTCAAAAAATATTACCAACATCATTAGCTCCTGTCTTTCTCTCATAGCCCACATTTTGTTCCTTGCAAATACTGTAGACTGTACTAAGAGGAACATTCAGAATCCCATAATGTCTCAAGTGCTCTGGGCCTTCATCCTCTCTTGTGTATCTCTCCGCTGTTCTCACTGTACGGACTTGATTCATGAAGATAGAATCACTGTCCACCGTGCTCCTTCCTTCAGAACTGTACTCAGATTTCACACCAGTGAGGCACTCTCTGGCTCTCCGTTCAACAGTGGACTCCAGCTCTCCTCCCAGTCCTTCCTTTCTGTGTTCTATTTACCCCTTTTGTCACTGTCTCATTTGTGCTGTATCCCCTTACCTGTTTATCCTTTGACTGCTTCATTCTTCTTTTACAAGACAGTATTTTGAATGCCTTATTTTTCTGCTATATTCTCTAGGTACCAGGACAGTGACTATCAAATACCTGGCATATAAAAGCTTTGAAATAGCAATCTGCTATAAAGGAAAACATCTTATTGTTATTAGTATAATTTTTATTCTAGTAAAGTCAGTAATAGTTGAAATAGGTATTCGATAGATCTGGTTTACTAAGGAGGAATATAATACTTTTATCCATTTTAATTTTAAAATAAGAAACTAGTGATGAAAACAATAAAGTACCCTTCTTACAAAAGTTCTTACTTTGTGTGACTCTAATTTTCTTGGATTTGAACAGCACATTCAATTTTAGATTTTCCTTTTTATTAAGATAAAAATTGCTTTTCCATGATACAGTATAGACTAAATTAAAATTTTACAAGTGCTTATATCGGAAACAAAGTTAGGTGGATCAATACAATGTTGGGTTATGACAACCAACCACTTATGAATCCTTTTTCTCTTCTCCTCTTTCCGTAGGGCAAGAAGCCCTATCTTGGGGATTACCCACACTCTGACCTAAATTTCTTCAGAAACTTCTGGAATTAATTTTACTGTGTTTTACTTCACTGAAATGAAATAATAACAAGACCAGCACTTGTCTTCTGGTTTTCAAGTAAGTGATGGTCCTGGTATTAAAAACTAGATTGCTATGTTCATTTGTGGGGAAGCCCATGAGGCTAATGAAAAAGTATCATCTGACTGAAGGATACATGCCTTTCAGAACTCATTTTTGTTCACACACTGATCAAGTCAAAATTGTTCCTGAAAGTACAAGTCATCAATGTTTTTATGTCACATGTGTGTGATATTTGTGTTCTGGTGAAGAAATACTCCAGTGTTTACTAGCTCTGAACTTTTGCCCTAAAGTGTGTGTGTGTGTGTGTGTGTGTGTGTGTGTGTGTGTGTGTGTGTGTGTGTGTGTATGCTTTAAAGGAAACTTGAATTACAAATGGAACAGTACCAGGTTTCTAGAACAATAGCAATAGATTGTAAGACAACTTACCAAAGGATTGGAAATGGTTTGATTTATTGGGAAATATTTTATAGTAATATATTTTTATTCAACATACAAAAAAATTTAGGATGCTGAGTGGCCAGTGAAAAGCCCAGAAAATGTTTAAATGTTGATCTTTCCTCAGTGTCTATTCACTGCATTATTTTAACTCTAGAGACGTCTATCCTCAGATGCTATTCCCATCCCAAACTCACTTCCAAGTCTGTCATTATAATCTTCATTTGGGCATCCATAGCTAGTTCACCCAATGAAATAATGGTGATTTCCACTATTTGTTGAGAAATTACTATGTACTGAAAAATACCATAAGTTCTTCGTTGCCATTAGCTGATTTCTCAGAACAGTTTAAACTTGCTCTTTAATTAATTTTACAAAACTTAGAGTTCAAGAGTTCAAAAAACTTACACAAGTTGCAATGGATGTCATATTACATGAGTACAAAGTTCCTTGCTTTCTTTATTTTGCACTTCCCCAGTCTTTGCTTTTGTTTTCTTAAGTACTTTGAATCAAAATGAGGGCTTCCCATAATGCTGGGCAAGCACTCTGGTACTAAACTATGCTGTACTCTCTCCAACAAAATCTGTGCTACTACAGCTTCATAGTTCAGATAAGGACCTAGCATCTTTTGGGACACCAAGTAGACGCCTCTTATACAAATTTAATAATAAGTAAATGTATTATCTTTTAAAAACTAACAATTGGATAAGTAATTTATTATTTTTGACATTAAATATTTGATCATCTTTGACACTAAATGAAAATTTGTTGGGAGTGTATGATTTACACCCAGACCTCCCAGAGCTTCCAGGGACTAAACCACCAACCAAAGAGTACACATGGAGGGACCCATTGCTCCAGCCGCATATATAGCAGAGGATGGCCTTGTAGGGCATCAGTGGGACGGGAGGCCCTTGGTGTTGTGAAGGCTCGATGCCCCAGTATAGGAAAATGCCAGGGCAGGATGGTGGGAATGGGTGAGTGACTGAGTGGGTGGGTGGGGGAACACACTCATAGAAGAGGGGAGAGAGGATGGGATGGGGGTTTCCAGAGGGGAAACTGGGAAAGAGGATAACACTTGAAATGTAAATAAATAAATAAATAAGAAGAAGAAATGGACAATGGCAAGGTTGAAAGAGAATCTAGAGAGGAGAGTAGCAGGACACCAGTGATGGGAAGGAGAAAGTGGAGAAAATAGTGGGTGAATATTAGGGAGGGGGAAGGAAGACAATTCAGAAATAGAAGAAGGGAAAGAGACGACAAAAAAAAAAAAACAAGCAGCAGAAGACATGAGGAAAGCACATTATATGTTTAACTAATCAAAGTCAAACAACCTGGCTCAGGTCATTAACACTGCAGGATTTCTCACCCTGACACAAGAATTATCACTCCAATTATTTTCTGTCAAGAAACAGGAGCACATGCTTCTTCTCTGAATGAAGTTGGAAGAAGTCTTGCTATAAATAAAGCACCATTGCATACATCATTGTTTTAGAAATACTGTGTCTTGATTTTTAAGTAAGTTTACAATTTTTTAAATTTTTAAAATTTTTAAAATTTTATTGAATATTTTTTATTTACATTTCAAATGTTATTTCCTTTCCTGGTTTCCCAGACATAAGCCCCCTATCTCCTCCCCCTCCCCTTCTTCTATAAAGGTGTTCCCCTCTCCCTTACCCCCGGACATTCCCCTACACTGGGGGTACAACCTTGGCATAACCAAGGGCTTCCCCTTCCACTGGTGCCCCCAACAAGGCCATCCTCTGCTGCATATGCAGCTGGAGCCATGGTTCTGTCCACGTGTGCTTGTTGGGTAGTGGCTTAGTCCCTGGAAGCTCTGGTTGATTGACATTGTTGTTCTCATGGGGTTGCAAGCCCCTTCAGCTCTTTCAGGCCTTTCTCTAATTCCCCCAACGGGGGTCCCGTTCTCAGTTCAGTGGTTTGTTGCTAACATTCACCTCTGTATTTGACATGCTCTGGCTGTGTCTCTCAGGAGAGATCTATATCCAGTTACTGTCAGCCTGCACTTCTTAGCTTCATCAATCTTATCTAGTTTTGGTGACTATATATATGGGGCACATGTGGGGCAGGCTCTGAATGGCCATTTATTCAGTCTATGCTCCAAACTTTGCCTCCATATCCCCTCCTATGAATATTTTTGTTCCCCCTTTTAAGAAGGAGTGAAGCATCTGCACTTTGGTCATCCTTCTTGAGCTTCACGTGGTCTGTGGATTGTATCTTGGGTAATTCAAAAATTTGGGCTAATATCCACTTAAAATACTTTCTGAGTTTGTATAAATGCTGAATGTAGATGTGAACATCATAATTTTTGTGCTAATTAGACTTGGGATAAACATTTTATTTGGTTACCTAAACAAATTAAAGATCAGTTAGAGCATAATGTAAAGTGTGTGTTGTTGAGGCAGGTAGCCCTGCTTTGGAGGCTTACAAGGCTGCGTCAAGGTGCATGAAGGTCAGCAAGTTGTTCCACTTGGGTGCAGTTCAGTTTTTAAATATATCAGTTGATATAAAAACATATTATTAGGGTTGAAATTAAGGTTAAATTACTTAATTATATAAAACATTTAGTATGCTACGAGATGTATCCTGAAGAATAAAACCATGGTGGATTTTGTGTTGTTGTTGTTAAACAATGCATATAGCACATTGGTTAATTTAGGATGTATATAATATTTGTCATTTGCTAAATTATTAGTGATATTTAAGGCAAATAATTTTCTTTCTTTGATTTTTGACTTGAGGCAGTGTCTCCCCACTTAGTTCTGTCTGTTCAGGTACTACTCGCTCTGTAGACCAAGCTGGCTTCAAGCTCAGAGGTCCACCTGCCTCTGCTCCAGAGTACTGGGCTTTAAGGACTATGCTACTACACCAGGCTCAGAAACTTTCTTTTAAGAAAGATACTGTGTTGGGTAAAAGAAAATATGAAAATCAAGCTACAATAAGTGATACACAGGCCACTTAATATAAACATCTCAATTTGAAAATACAGAACACTTATTCTCAGCCCAACTTATTAGATTAGAATCTTTGAATATGGAACCTACATAAAAGCATTCATAACAACTCAGATATAAGCTCACTATGAGTAAGTTTTAGTGATTCCTTTATACAAGCTAGATAGCGTAAATAATATCTATCTCTGTGTCTCTCTATATATGAATATCATTCTGTTGAACTTATTTCAATACTAAGGCAGTGAATGCAAATGTTCTTCCTTAGTTTGAGAGCCTGTTAGCATCTGTGTTTTGTAGATGGGATTTCAAAGTCATAATAGTGATGTCAATTAATTTATTAATTTTACTTTAAATCTCATTTTAATATTTAAATTATTTATTTTTTGAAAATTCATACAGGAGTATGGTATTTATATTGTTTCCTTGCCTCTTTATTTCCATTTCCAGTCCTCTTCTGCCCCTCCATTCCTTTCAAATTTATGACTTTATTTTTTAAAATTAGACACACACACACACACACACACACTCACACACACACCTGTCGAGTCTATTTAGTGTATATGTGTTCAGAGCAAACCACTTGAGATTCAATAACTTATCAGGGAGCCTGTAGCTTGTCATCTAGAGATGGGACCTTGTGAAACTTCTGCCCATGCTAGCATGGAAACTTGTGTGTTCAAGTGTGTCATGTTTTCAGGAATAGGCTCTTACCTTCAAGTTCTAGGAGGCATCCAAGGGCAATGGTGTTGGTGTATATTGTTTTGGGAGTTTTTTGGAATGCCCGTGAACAACAGCCTGAAAGAATTCTTGTGCCTGGCATTATGTGTTTTGTTGTGGCATTGTGCTCTTGAGGTGAGCATTAACACCTTGTGGGGTGTAATTCCATTTAAAATATATATACACCATATACCCATGATATACCACATGGGTGATTTTATATATATATATATATATAATTTTAACATAAATTTATAATATATAATATAATTATATAATGCCTCTTAAAATACATTTATAAGACAGTGTATTTTCTTCTGGCTTATCAAACAACTTTTGTATTAATCTTTCCTTCTTCTCTTTGTGTATTACCTTCCTCCTCACTTCATTATTATTTGATAAATTATGCTTCTGAGTATAGTTTAATATTCACTTAAAATAATATTTGTAATAAATTTAAATACTTTTGGCCTTATTATTTCTTTAGTTTTGTTTCAGAGACAATTAGTTTTGAGCTAAATAATTAGAAACAAAAGAAAAGTAAATAAAAAAACAAGAAATAAAGCTCAACTTACCATGCTTCTGTGTCTTACAGTATCAGCTGGCTTTTCTGTCCATGTGCTATGAATATGGTAAGGCTTTCTATGTTTTTGCATTGCCTATACCATGTATTAGTGATGTTTTGTCATATATATATATGTGTATATATATATGTATATATATATGCACACCAGTTTCTATGCTTTAAATTTGATTCAGATGTCATCTTTCCTGAGGTGTCATCCCTGATATTCCCTTGCCTTCATTTTAATTCTTTTGTAGACCTATGACATCACACCATCCTTTGACATGTCTGAATATTCATATTCTTTCCATATTGTAGCCTCCGTGGGGAATACTTTTGTAGTTTTCCCAGTGCCTGGCATAGTATTGTGTACATAGGCATTATTCAGTAAATGAATATACCAACACCAGTCTTTGCATTTATTTATGAGATACTTACATTCCTGAGAAATACTAAATACTTAAGTAAACATTAATTTTCTCACAATAAAATTTTTTTAAAAACAGTTTTTTCTGTTGTTAAATTATGACCTGATCTATTCATAATAAAACACGATAATATTTTCTATCATAACCAGGTTCAAAGTTATTTAAGTGTCATTATCCTTTATTTACTCATTGTGTTTAATTCTTAGGAGTGAATGATGCAGTATCAAATCCAGTTGAATTTCAGGAGATTAAATTCAGATTCTGGTTCCAAAGAGCATGGTGAGGAAAGCTGAAGACCCAAGATGTACACGACAAAGGCTTCTCTAGAACTGAAGAGAGGAAGAATTGGAAATGAGTAAGACATTTATTTCCAATGTACTCTTTTTTTTAACGTTTAATTTATTTATTTTAAAGATTTATTTTTTTCGATCTTTATTAACTTGGATATTTCTTATTTACATTTCGATTGTTATTTCCTTTTCCGGATTCCAGGCCAACATCCCCCTAACTCCTCCCGCTCCCCTTCTCTATGGGTGTTCCCCTCCCCATCTTCCCCCCACTACTGCCTTCCCCACAACAATCACGTTCACAGGGGGTTCAGTCTTGGCAGGACCAATGGCTTCCCTTTCCACTGGTGCCCTTACTAGGATATTCATTGCTACCTATGAGGTTGGAACCCAGGATCAGTCCATGTATAGTCTTTAGGTAGTGGCTTAGTCCCTGGAAGCTCTGGTTGCTTGGCATTGTTGTACATATGGGGTCTCAAGCCCCTTCAAGATCTTTCAGGCCTTTCTCTGATTCCTTCAACGGGAGTCCCGTTCTCAGTTCAGTGGTTTGCTGCTGGCATTCGCCTATGTGTTTGCTGTATTCTGGCTGTGTCTCTCAGGAGAGATCTACATCCTGTTCCTGTCAGCCTGCACTTCTTTGCTTCATCCATCTTATCTAGTTTGGTGGCTGTATATGTATGGGCCACATGTAGGGCAGGCTCTGAATGGGTGTTCTTTCAGTCTCTGTTCTAGACTTTGCCTCCCTATTCCCTCCCAAGGGTATTCTTGTCCCCCTTTTAAAGAAGGAGTGAAGCATTCGCATTTTGGTCATCCTTCTTGAGTTTCATGTGTTCTGTGCATCTAGGGTAATTTGAGCATTTGCACTAATATCCACTTATCAATGAGTGCATACCATGTGTGTTTTTCTGTGATTGGGTTACCTCACTCAGGATAATATTTTCCAGTTCCATCCATTTGCCTATGAATTTCATAAAGGCATTGTTTTTGATAGCTGAGTAATATTCCATTGTGTAGATGTACCACATTTTCTGTATCCATTCCTCTGTTGAAGGGCATCTGGGTTCTTTCCAGCTTCTGGCTATTATAAATAAGGCTACTATGAACATAGTGGAGCATGTGTCTTTGTTATATGTTGGGGCATCTTTTGGATATATGCCCAAGAGAGGTATAGCTGGGTCCTCAGGTAGTTCAATGTCCAATTTTCTGAGGAACCTCCAGACTGATTTCCAGAAAGGTTGTACCAGTCTGCAATCCTACCAACAGTGGAGGAGTGTTCCTCTTTCTCCACATCCTCTCCAGCATTTGCTATCACCTGAGTTTTTGATCTTAGCCATTCTGACTTGTGTGAGGTGGAATCTCAGGGTTTTGATTTGCATTTCCCTTATGACTAAAGATGTTGAACATTTCTTTAGGTGTTTCTCAGCCATTCGGCATTCCTCAACTGTGAATTCTTTGTTTAGCTCTGAACCCCATTTTTAATAGGGTTATTTGTCTCCATGCAGTCTAACTTCTTGAGTTCTTCGTATATTTTGGATATAAGCCCTCTATCAGTTGTAGGATTGGTAAAGATCTTTTCCCAATCTGTTGGTTGCCATTTGTCCTAACAACAGTGTCCTTTGCCTTATAGAAGCTTTGGAGTTTTATGAGATCCCATTTGTTGATTCTTGATCTTAGAGCATAAGCTATTGATATTTTGTTTAGGAAGTTTTCTCCAGTGCTGATGTGTTCGAGATTCTTCCCCACTTTTTCTTATACTCGTTTGAGTGTATCTGGTTTGATGTGGAGGTCCTTGATCCACTTGGACTTAAGAATTGTACAGGGTGATAAGCATGGATCGATCTGCATTCTTCTACATGTTGACCTCCAGTTGAACCAGCACTATTTGCTGAAAATGCTATTTCTTTTCCATTGGATGGTTTTGGCTCCTTTGTCAAAAATCTAGTGACCATAGGTATGTGGGTTCATTTCTGGGTCTTCAATTCTATTCCACTGGTTTATCTGTCTGTCTCTGTACCAATACCATGCAGGTTTTAATCACTATTGCTCTGTAATACTGCTTCATTTTACGGATAGTGATTCCTCAAGAAGTCCTTTTATTGTTGAGGATAATTTTAGCTATCCTGGGTTTTTTGTTATTCCAGATGAATTTGCAAATTGTTCTGTCTAACTCTCTGAAGAATTGGATTGGTATTTTAATGGGGATTGCATTGAATCTGTAGGTAGCCTTTGGTAAAATGGCCATTTTTACTATATTAATCCTGCCAATCTATGAGCATGAGAGATCTTTCCGTCTTCTGAGATCGTCTTCAATTTCTTTCTTCAGAGGCTTGAAGTTCTTATCATACAGATCTTTCACTTGCTTGGTTAGAGGTATTTTATATTATTTGGGACTATTGGAAGGATGTCATTTCCCTAATTTCTTTCTTGGTTTGTTTCTCTTTTGTGTAGAGGAAGGCTACTGATTTATTTGAGTTAATTTTATACCCAGGCACTTTGCTGAAGATGTTTATCAGGTTTAGTAGTTCTGTGGTGGAACTTTTGGAATCACTTAAATATACTATCATATCATCTGCAAATAATGATATTTTGACTTCTTCTTTTCCAATCTGTATCCTCTTGACCTCCTTTTGTTGTCTGACTGCTCTGGTTAGGACTACAAGTAATGTATTGAATAGGTAGGGAGAGAGTGGGCAGCCTTGTCTAGTCCCTGATTTTAGTGGGATTGCTTCAAGTTTCTCTCCAATTGGTTTAATGTTGGCTCCTGGTTTGCTGTATATTGCTTTTACTATGTTTAGGTATGGGTCTTGAATTCCTGATCTTTCCAAGACTTTTAACATGAAGGGTTGTTGAATTTTGTCAAATGCTTTCTCAGCATCTAAGGAGATAATTATGGGGTTTTCTTCTTTGAGTTTGTTCTTGTGGTGGATTATGTTAATGGATATACATATATTGAATCATTCCTGCATCCCTGATACAAAGCCTACTGATCATGATGGATGATTGTTTTGATTTGGTTTGCGAGAATTTTATTGAGGATTTTTACGTCGATATTTACAAGTGAATTTGGTCTGAAGTTCTCTTTCTTTGTTGGGTCTTTGTGTGGTTTAGGTATAAGCATAATTGTGGCTTCATAGAAGGAATTGGGTAGTGTTCCTTCTTTTTCTATTTTGTGGAATAGTTTGAACAGTATTGGTATGAGGTCTTCTATGAAGGTCTGATAGAATTCTCCACTAAACCCATCTGGTGCTGGGCTTTTTTGGTTGGGAGAATTTTAATGACTGCTTCTATTTCTTTAGGAGATATGGAACTGTTTAGATGGTGTATCTGATCCTGATTTAACTTTGATATCCATCTAGAAAATGCCCATTTCATGCAGATTTTTCAGTTTTGTTCAGTATAGGCTTTTGTAGTAGGGTTTGATGATATTTTGAACTTCCTTAATTTCTGTTGTTATTTGCTCCCTTTCATTTCTGATTTTTGTTAATTTGGATATTGTACCCTCTGATTAGTCTGACTAAGGAGATATCTATCATGATGATTTTCTCACAGAACCAGCTCCTGGTTTTGTTGATTCTTTGTATAATTCTTTTTGTTTGTACTTGGTTGTTTTCAGCCCTGAGTTTGATTATTTGTTGCCTTCAACTTCTCTGGGTTTATTTGCTTCTTTTTGTTCTAGAGCTTTTAGATGTGCTCTCAAGCTGCTAATGTATGCTCTCTCCATTTTCTTTTTTGGAGGAGGCACTCAGACCTATGAGTTTTTCTCTTAGGTCTGCTTTCATTGTATCCCATAATTTGGGGTATGTTGTGTCTTCATTTTCATGAAATTTTAAACATCTTTGATTTCTTTCTTTCTTCCTTGACCAAGTTATCATTTAGTAGAGCATTGCTCAGCTTCCATGGGTATGTGGGCTTTCTGTTGTTTTCGCTGTTATTGAAGACTAGCCTTAGTCTGTGGAGATCTGATAGGATGCATGGGATTATTTTAATTTTCATGATCTGTTGAGACCTGTTATGTGACCAATTATATGGTCATATTTGGAGAAGGTACCATGAGGTGCTGAAAAGAACATATTTATTTTTATTTTTTATGGTGAAATGTTCTATAGATATCTGTTAAATCCATTTGATTCATACCTTTTGTTAGTTTGAATGTGTCTCTTTTTAGTTTCTGTTTCCATTGCTGAGAGTGGTATGTTGATGTCTCCCACTATTACTGTGTGAGGTGCAATCAATGTGTGCTTTGAGCTTTAACAAGTTTCCATTGCATTTTGAGCATAGATGTTCAGAATTGAGAATTCATCATGGTAGATTTTTCTTTTGATGAGTATGAAGTGTTTTTCCTTATCTTTTTGATAACCTTTGATTGAAAGTCGATTTTGTTCAATATTAGAATGGAAACTCCACCTTGTTTCTTGGGACCATTAGCTTGGAAAATTTTTTCCAGCCTTTTATTCTGAGGTAGTACCTGGTTTTGTTACTGAGGTGTGTTTCCTGTATGCAGCAACATGCTGGGTCCTGCTCATCCCTGTCTGTTAGTCTATGACTTCTTTTTTTTTTTAATTGGATATTTCTTTATTTTCATTACAAATGTTATGTCCTTTTCCAGTTTCCTGTACATAAGATCTCTAGGAGATCCCCATCCAATTCCTCTATAACCACCCTTACTGTCTTCCTTGACATTCCCTGAACTGGGAGTTAAACCTAGGAAGAACCAAAGGGCTTCTCCTTCCTTTGGTGCCCAACAAGGCCATCCTCTGCTACATATACACCTGGAGCCATGGATCAGTCCATGTTTAGTCTCTGGGTAGTGGTTTAGTCCCTGGGAGCTCTGGTTGGTTGGCATTGTTGTTCTTATGGGATTGCAAGCCCCTTCAGCTCTTTCAATCCTTTCTCTAATTCCTCCAATGGGGGTCCTCTTCTTAGTTCAATAGTTGCTGCTAGCATCTGCCTCTGTATTTGACATACTCTGGCTGTGTCTCTCAGGAGACATCTATATTCAGTTCCTGTCAGCATGCACTTCTTAGCTTCATCAATCTTATATACTTTTGGTGGCTGTTTATATATGGGGCACATGTGGGGCAGGCTCTGAATGGCTGTTCCTTCAGTATCTGTTCTAAACATTGTCTCCATATCCCTTCCTATGAATATTTTTCTTCCCCCTTTTAAGGAGTAAAGCATTCACACTTTGGTCATCCTTCTTCTTGAGCTTCATGGTCTGTGGATTGTATCTCGGGTAATTTGAGCTTTTGGGCTAATATTGACTTATCAGTGAGTGCATACCATGTATGTTTTTCTGTGATTGGGTTACCTCATGCAAGATGATGTTTTCTAGTACAATCCATTTGCTTATGAATTTAATGAAGTGATTGTTTTTAATAGCTGAGTAGTACTCCATCGTGTAGTTGTTCCTCATTTTCTGTATCCATTCCTCTGTTGAAGGGTATCTGGCTTCTTTTCAGCTTTTGGCTATTATAAATAAGGCTGCTATGAACATAGTGGAGCATGTGTCATTGCTGTATGTTGGAGCATCTTTTGGGTATATGCCCAGGAGAGGTATAGCTGGGTTTTCAGGTAGTAGAATTTTCAATTTTTGGAGGAACCTCCAGAGTGATTTCCAGAGAGGTTGTATCAGTTTGCAATCTCCAACAATGGAGGAGTGTTCCTCTTTCTCCACATCCTTGCTGGCATTTGTTGTCACCTGAGTTTTTGATCTTAGCCATTCTGACTGGTGTGAGGTGGAATCTCAGGGTTTTTTTTTTTTTTTTTTGATTTGCATTTCACTGATTACTAAGGATGTTGAACATTTATTTAGGTACTTCTAAGCCATTCAATTTTCTTCATTTGAGAATTCTTTGTTTAACTCTGTACCCCATTTTCTCTCTTGTTTTTATTGGGCATTTCTTATTTACATGTCAAATATTATTCCTTTTCCTGGTTTCTTGTCCATAAGCCCCTAACCCCTCGCCCTCACCTTCTTCTATAAGGATGTTCCCCTCCCCATCCACTCCCCCTCAACCCCCAACCCCCGACAATCCCCTATACTGGGGGTGCAACCTTGGCAGGACAAAGGGCTTCTCCTTCCATTGGTGCCTAGCATTTTTTAATAGGGTTATTTGGCTCTCTGGAGTCTAACTTGTTGAGTTCTTTGTATATTTTGGATATTAGCCCTCAATCAGATGTAGTATTGGCAAATCTACATCTTTTCCTAATCTGTTGGTTGCCACTTTGTCCTAATGACAGTGTCCTTTTCCTTACAGAACCTTTGTAGTTTTATGAGGCCCCATTTGTTGATTCTTGATCTTAGAGCTTAAACCATTGGTGTTTTGTTCAGGAAACTTTCCCCAGTGCCCATGTGATCGAGACTCTTACCCACTTTTTCTTCTATTAGTTTGAGTGTATCTGGTTTGGTGTGGAGGTCCTTGATCCACTTGGACTTAACCTTTGTACAGAGCAATAAGAATGGGTCAATTTGCATTCTTCTCCATGCTGACCTCCAGTTGAACCAGCACAATTTGCTGAAAATGCTGTCTTTTTTCCATTGGATGGCTTTAGCTCCTTTGTCAAAGATCAAGTGACCATAGGTGTGTGGATTCATTTTTGCATCTTCAATTCTAGTCCACTGATCTACCTGCCTGTCTTTGTACCAATACCATACAGTTTTTATCACTGTTGCTCTGTAATACTGCTTGAAGTCAGGGATGATGATTCTCCCAGAAGTTCTTTTGATGTTGAATATAACTGTCGATATACTGGTTTTCTTTATTATTCCTAATGAATTTGCAAATTGCTCTTTCTAACTCTATCAAGAATTGGATTGATGCGATTGCACTGAACCTGTAGATTGCTTTTGGCAAAATGGCCAATTTTACTATATTAATCCTGCCAATCCATGATCATGGGAGATCTTTCCATCTTCTGAGACCTTCTTCAATTTCTTTCTTCTGAGACTTGAATTTCTTGTCATACTGATCTTTCACTTGCTTGGTTAGAGTCACACTGTGGTATTTTATGCCATTTGGGACTATTGTGAAGGGTGTTAGTTTTCTAATCTCTTTCTCAGCCTGTTTATCCTTTAAGTTGAGGAAGGCTACTGATTTGTTTCAGTTAGCTTCATATGTAGTCACTATGCTGAAGTTGTTTATCAGGCTTAGTAGTTCTTGGGTGGAACTTTTGGGGTCACTTAAGTATACTATCATATCATCTGCAAATAGTGATATTTTGACTTCTTTCTTTCCAACTTGTATCCCTTTAACCTCCTTTTGTCGTCTGATTGCTCTGGCTGCAACTTTCAGTACTATATTGTATAAACAGGGAGAGACTGGGCAGGGAGGGACTTGTCTTGTCCCTCATTTTAGTGGGATTGCTTCAAGTTTCTCTCCATTTGGTTTGATGTTGGATACTGTTTTGCCGTATATTGCTTTTACTTTGTTTAGGTATGTGTCTTGAATTCCTGATCTTTCCGAGACTTTTATCATGAAGGGGTGTTGAATTTTGTCCAATGGTTTCTCAGCATCTAATGAAATGATCATGTGTTTTTATTTTTTTGAATTTGTTTATATAGTAGATTACATTGATGGATTTCCATATATTGAACCATCCCTTCTTCCCTGGGATGAAGCCTACTTGATCATGATGGATGATTGTGTTGATGTGTTCATGGATTCTTTTTGCATGAATTTTATTGATTATTTTGGCATCAATATTCATAAGGGAAATTGGTCTGAAGTTCTCTTTCTTCGTTGGATTTTTCTGTGATTTAGGTGTGGCTTCGGAGAAGTAATTGGGTAGTGTTCCTTCTGTTTCTATTTTGTGAAATAGTTTGGATAGTATTGGTATTAGGTCTTCTATGAAGGTCTGATAGAATTCTCTACTAAACCCATCTGGTCCTAGGCTCTTTTTGGTTGGGAGACTTTTAATAACTGCTTCAATTTCTTTAGGAGTTATGGGGTTGTTTATCTGTTCCTGATTTAACTTTAGTACTTGATATGTGTCAAGAAAATTGTCCATTTCCTCCAGATTTTCCAGTTTTGCTGAATATAGGCTTTTGTGGTAGGATCTATTGATTTTTTTGAATTTCCTGATTCTGTTGTTATGTCTCCATTTTCATTTCTGATTTTGTTAATTTGGATACTCTCTCTGTTCTCTCTTGTTAGTCTGGCTAAGGATTAATCTGTCTTGTTGATTTTCTTAAAGAACCAGCTCCTGATTTTGTTGATTCTTTGTATAGTCCTTTTGGTTTCTCCTTGGTTGATTTCAGCCTTGAGTTTGATTATTTCTTGCACTGTACTCCTCTTGGGTGTGCTTGCTTCTTTTTGTTCTAGAGCTTTTTGGTGTGCTGTCAAGCTGTTAATGTATGCTCTCTCCTGTTTCTTTTTGGAGACACTCAGAGCTATGAGTTTTCCTCTTAGCACTGATTGATTGTGTCCTATAAGGTTGGGTATGTTGTGTGTTCATTTTCTTTATATTCTAAAAAGCCTTTAATCTCGTTTTTTATTTCTTCCTTGACCAAGTTAACATTGAGTAGAGTGTTGTTAAACTTCTATGTATAGGTGGGCTTTCTATTGTTTTTGTTGTTATTGAAGACCAGCCTTAGTTCGTGGTGATCTGACAGGATGCATATGATTATTTCTATCTTTCTGTATCTGTTGAGGCCTGATTTGTGACTGATTATATGGTTATTTTTGGAGAAGGTACCCTGAGGTGCTGAGAAGAAGATAAAGAAGGTATATCCTTTTCATTTAGGATGGAATGTTCTATAAATATCTGTTAAACCTATTTGGTTCACAACATCTGTTAGTTTCTATTCCTCTGTTTAATTTCTGTTTCCATGATCTGTCCATTGATGCAAGTGGGATGTTGAAACCTCCTACTATTATTGTGTGAGGTGCAATATGTGCTTTGAACTTTAGTAAGGTTTCTTTTATGAATGTCACTTCCCTTGCATTTGGAGCATAGATATTTAAGTTGAGAGTTCATCTTGGTGGATTTTTCCTTTGATGAATATGAAGTGTCCTTCCTTATCTTTTTTTGATGACTTTTAGTTGAAAATTGATTTTATTTGATATTAGAATGGCTACTCCAGCTTGCTTCTTCGACCATTTGCTTGGAAAGTTGTTTCCCAGCCTTTTCACTCTGAGGTAGTTTCTGTCTTTGTCTCTGAGGTGTGTTTCCTGTAGGCAACAGAATGCAGGGTCCTCATTGCGTATCCAGTTTGTTAATCTATGTCTTTTTATTGGGGAGTTGAGACCATTGATGTTGAGAGATATTAAGGAATAGTGATTATTGCTTCCTGTTATATTCATATTTGGATGTGAGGTTATGTTTGTGTGCTTTTCTTCTCTTTGTTTTGTTGTCAAGACAATTAGTTTCTTGCTTTTTCTAGGGTGTAGCTTGCCTCCTTATGTTGGGCTTTACCATTTATTATCCTTTGTAGTGCTGGATTTGTAGAAAGATATTGTGTAAATTTGGTTTTGTCATGGGATATCTTGGTTTCTCCATCTATGTTGATTGAGAGTTTTGCAGGATACAGTAACCTGGGCTGGCATTTGTGTTCTCTTAGGGTCTGTATGACATCTGTCCAGGATCTTCTGGCTTTCATAGTCTCTGGTGAAAAGTCTGGTGTGATTCTGATAGGTCTGCCTTTATATGTTACTTGACCTTTTTCCCTTACTGCTTTCAATATTTTTTCTTTATTTTGTGCATTTGGTGTTTTGACTATTATGTGTCGGGAGGTGTTTCTTTTCTGGTCCAATCTATTTGGAGTTCTGTAGGCTTCTTGTATGCCTATGGGTATCTCTTTTTTTTTTAGGTTAGGAAGTTTTCTTCTATGATTTTGTTGAAGATATTTACTGGTCCTTTGAGCTGGGAGTCTTCACTCTCTTCTATACCTATTATCCTTAGGTTTGATCTTCTCATTGAGTCCTGGATTTCCTGTATGTTTTGGACCAGTAGCTTTTTCTGCTTTACATTATCTTTGACTGTTGAGTCGATGATTTCTATGGAATTTTCTGCTCCTGAGATTCTCTCTTCCATCTCTTGTATTCTGTTGGTAATGCTTGTATCTAAGGCTCCTTGTCTCTTCCTTTGGTTTTCTATATCCAGGGTTGTTTCCATGTTTCTTTCTTGATTGCTTCTATTTCCATTTTTAATTCCTTCAATTGTTCGAATTCTCTAGACTTCTTTTATGTTTATGGGCATCTCTTTCTTTAGGGTTAGTAAGTTTTCTGCTTTAATATTGTTGAAGATATTTACTGGCCCTTTAAGTTGGGAATCTTTGCTCTCTTCTATACCTATTATCCTTAGGTTTGATCCTTTCATTGTGTACTGCATTTTCTGTATGTTTTGGGTTGGTAACTTTTTGTATTTTCTTTGTCTTTTTTGTCTATTGTCTCTCTATGTCATACTCTGCCCCTGAGATTCTTTCTTCCATCTTGTGCATTCTCTTGGAGATGCATGCATGTATGATTCCTGTTTTCTTTCACAGGTTTTCTAGCTCCAGGTTTGTCTCCCTTTGTGATTTCCTTATTGTTTCTATTTCTATTTCCATTTTTAAATCCTGGATGGTTTTGTTCAATTCCTTCACCTGTTTGGTTGTATTTTCCTGTATTTCTTTAAGGGATTCCATGTGTTTCCTCTTTAAGGGCTTCTACCTGTTTACCTGTGTTGTCCTGTATTTCTTTAAGGGGGTTATTTGTGTCCTTCTAATGTCTACTATAATCATTATGAGATTTGATTTTTAAATCTGCATCTTGCTTTCCTGGTGTGTTGGCTCATCCAGGGCTTCCTGTGGTATGAGATCTAGGTTCTGATGATGCCAATTAGTCTTGGTTTCTGTTGTTTAGGTTATTGTGCTTGCCTTTTACGTCTTTTATCTCTGGTATTAGCTGGTCTTGATGTCTCTGACTGTGGCTTTTCCCTCTTGTAAGCTTATGTGTCAGCACTCCTTGGGGACTAGCTCTCTCTGGGCAGAATTTGGGTATTGAGAACTTGGCACAATGTCAGCTCTGGGCCACAGATGGAAAGAAGTCTCCTGTCCCAGGCTACTCCTGTGTCCTGAGGGTCCTGGCAGGTTCCTAGGAGAAGTGTTGGTCTCACCTGTGCTGTCAGGTGTGTCACTACTCTTGGGACAACATCTTTCTTTCCAACATCTTTTTTCCAGTGGGATTTGGGTATAGAGAGCTGTGGCAAAGGGTCAGCCCCAGGAGTAGATGGAAATCAGAGGTATCCTGTTCAGGGCTGCTTCTCAGTTCCTGTATCCTGAGGTCCCTGGGCAGGTCCCTCTTGTGCCAGCTATTTGAACAGAAGTGGTGGTCTTACCTGTGCTTTCAGGTGTGTTAGCACTCCTGGAAGACCAGATCTCCTGGCAGGATTTGGTATGCAGGGCTGTGGCACAGGATGTGCTCTAGGCGCAGATGGAAACTGGAAGGATCCCTTTAGTTCTTATTAAATTGAGCTAGTTTGGACTAAGATGCTCTTTTCCAGCCATCAACTAAGGAAGTAGACTGTAAGAATCTCCCTTTAGGATAGGTAAAGACAACATCTTAAAATTAGAAACTTAAAATTGTTCAAATTTCAGGATTAGGAAAATCAGCTATGATGTAAGAGACATGTGGTTTAAACTGTCTCTTTTAGCTTATACTTCAGCACAACTCTAGAATACATTACTTAGTTTGCATATTCTTTTTCTGGTGATTGGCTAAAATTACTATCAAGTTAGAGCCCCAAGGCATGTGTAAAATGAGTTTAAGTAGTGACTTTCCAATTGTGGATAACTATGTCCCACATTTATATTTTATAGTAGGCCTTCTTAGCTTTTCCCATAATGATCAGGATTTTTTTTTTTTAAGCTGTTAAGAAAACAGTTTTGGTATCTTTTGAGTTGGTTAAATTCAATGAAGTTCTTTGATAGATTTATCTTACAAATCAGCATAATATATTTTAAATTGCTCAGAACATTTATACTTGTCCTGAAAGACATGGAATTGTTGGGCCAGAGCAAAATGAAAGGGTATAAGCAGTGCTGTAATGCATTATCATATGCAAAATATTTTTGAAATATTAGCATAAAATATTTTTAAACTTATTGCCAGCCTAATAGTCAGATAATTTACATTAAAAGCAAGGCACTACTACCCAAAGACTATACATGGACTGACCCTGGGCTCCAACCTCATAGGTAGCAATGAATAGCCTAGTAAGAGCACCAGTGGAAGGGGAAGCCTTTGGTCCTGCCAAGACTGAACCCCCAGTGAACGTGATTGTTGGGGGAGGGCAGTAATGGGGGAGGATGGGAGAGAACACCCATATAGAAGGAGGGGGAGGGCTAGGGGGATGTTGGCCTGAAACTGGGAAGGAATAACAATCAAAATGTAAATAAGAAATACTCAAGTTAATAAAGATAAAAAAATATAACAAATATGTTCATCCAAGTACATTAAAGATTTAACTTTCAGTAAAAGAAAGAAAAAAAGCCAGGCACTTTGAAGTCCAAGCTAGAAATCTCATACTGAAAAATAACTCTGGAAAATAAATCTTTTTATCTAGTATCAATGTTGGTAGTAATTTCTAGAACCCAATGTTTCTTTCAAATACAACCAATATTAGACAGTGTTTTGTGAAAGGTAAACAGTGTGTTAACGTGAATATCTTACTCCCAGATCTTTAAATAGTAAAAGGAAATAGGAACCGAGAGTACATTGAATGCAGTGTGATCTGTACACTTGAGAGATGAGATGAAACTGAGCTCAGCAAGTCTCAGGTTGCAGGGCAGATCATGGAAGCAAGCTCACATGGAGGTTACTTCTCGTTCCTTACTAACAAATGCATTGGTTAGGATGGGGCAGCTAGAGGTGAGGCTCACTCATGTGTTCTGTAGTGCCTCTTTCTAAGCTGGACTCCAGCTGATCCCTACTTTCATTTCATTCTTTAGAGAGGAAGATTCCACTTTAATATTGCTGGATATGACAGGAAAAATATCACCAGTAAATGCAGTATCTGAAACATAGTAGAATGAGAATAAGTCTATTGTTCCATTCTTGTACGGTGTATAGAACATTAATTTCTCTTTTGATGAATTGAGTCATACAGTTCTTAACATGATGCTTCCAATTCTGGCTGTTAGGTTTCAATAGAATCTTACTGGATTTCTAAACAAGAGAAGCCTATTTTTGATTATCTAGGTCAGTTCTCAACCTTCCTAATGCTGTGACCATTTAATATAGCTTCTCATGTTGCAATGATCCCAACCAGAAAATTATTTAAATGCTATTTCATGACTGTAATTTTGCTTCTATTATAAATCGTGATGTAAATATCTGATATGGGGTCATGACCCACAGGTTGAGAACTGCTGATCTAGGCCCAAGGGGAAATACTTTGGATTAGGAATTACACAGAATTCACTTTGGAGCAATTTTCAAATAGGACACCCCCAGATAATTCATCTCTTGGCCTCCACCAAGGTTGAACAGATAAGATATATTCATGTTATTTCAGAGTTCCTTATACAATTTGGAATTTCTCTTCTCTTTTATTTCTCTTTACCCCCAAAATTTGGAAAGCAATGACACTGAGCTAGAAAATTCTTTGTTTTTTAGTAAACACTCTGTGATATAGTGATGAGTACTGTCTCTCCAGCTAGTGTTAGTGTTATACATACCTCTTCCACTGCAACTTGATTAGAGAATTGATTGGTGCACTGTCTAAGGCTTTGGCTATTAACCTTAAGATATTTTATGAAATAGATATAGTAGAGTAAATGAGCATAATTTTCTTTTTCTTCTCTCATTTTTCCTAGGCAAGTATATGATGCTTTTGATCAGAAATGTATAGAAAGATGGGATTTTTAAAAATTTCATATTATATCTTGTATTATTATTATTTTATACTTTGGGTGTATCTGTGGGAGTTTGTTTTCTCCATCTACTATTGTGTGTAGTGTGAGAATGCAGGTCAGTTCATTAGGCCTGGTGGCAAGCACCGTTTCCTGCTGAGCTGTCTTACTGACCTTGAGCTTTAGCAGTAGGTCTGAGGAACTCCATTGCACTGGTACTTTTAGTAGAATAAGTCCTTAAGCAATGGCGTTCCAGCAAAGCATGCTCACCATTGATTAATACATATTGTAGAAAAATGCTGATTTTATAGGATTTAAATAAAATTAAATAAAATTTTGTTTTTATTCTTACACTTGAAATTAAGAGTCAGACTTTTCTTAATTATATTCAAATTAATTTAGAAAGTATATAAATTGGGTGACTTAGGATTACTTACTTGAATAAAAATTAATGCTCAAAGATATTTTTATTATTTTATTATGTAAATCATTTCTGATTGATTTTATGGTTATTTGTGTGGTAGGGAAACTTACTCAGCAATTTGTTATAGGAAATCAAGTTGAGCCCACTTTAGTGAATTCCTATTCAAACGTCTTGTGATTCAATTCCACTGTATCATCTAAATGTACTATGAACAGAACAGTTACATTATACATTGCAGTATAAAAACTAGTAGTTTCTATAAAGCAATAAAAACTTATTTTAAGACTTGTATTGAAGATGAGAAAGTTACATGTAATTTCATCTGCAATGAGAGATATATAAACTTTAGTGTATTATTAATGTTGTTTTTTTGTAAATTCCTGCCAATTAAAGATTATAAAATTTGGTGGGGTTTTAAGTTTACTATAAACTATAGTCATGATTTTCAGTTATCCTCTTTTAACTCCTAAGAGACTTTTATTTTTATATACTTTTAACTTTTATATTCTTAGTCTGAGGTCCAGTGATAGATAGATTTCATTAAAATAGAAACAGTGCTGGCTCACACCCCTAATCTCAGCATTTAGGAGGAAGAGACAGGAAGATAACCAGTTCAAGGCTAGTCTTGGCTACTTACTGAGACACTCTTCCCGAAGACTTAAGAGATGGACGTACAGCTCAGTGGTAGCATATTTGCCTAGCATATTCAAAGCTTGGGGTTTGTTTCCACATTCACAAGATAGATCCCAAAATTAATTTCAAGAAACATGTATGGGAAATTAATCCCATAACTATTTAAAAGAATGTGTATATAGACCATCACCAATTTCTTTTTTCTAACAATGTTCTTTGACTTCTCTCCTTCCATGAATTATTTCAACTAGTTAAGGCAAGGAATATGTGCCTAGGTTACTCATCAGATTTGCTACCCTTTTATTGACCTTTAATATTTCTTAGTCATTGCTATTGTCAAAATGTTTTACATCCCTCTCTTTTTGGAGAGGCAAATTTTAGGGGGAAAAATCTTATTTTTAATTAGTGTATGACTTACCAGTTTCTTACGATATAAACATAGAAAATGTCTATTTTACTAATTTATCAACAACTTACATTTTCAAATTAGTGTATAGTTCAAGCTCACTGACATTCCAATTTTGAAGTCATATTACCTCAAATATTATACTAAATGATAGTAGGTAAGAAAACTCCTATTAAGACTTTGCGTTGACATCACCGTACTTGAACTGTTATTTCCTAAAAGATTCTGGAATGCAGTGAGTGCCTCAAGGTGTCCAAATCAGACTGAGCTGGTTAGAGGCCAGCACGAACTCATTTGTATAAGAAGTTACTATCTCAGGCAAAATTCTCAGTGCCCTTTGGACTTGTACATTGTCGGCTGTACTTTATACAAGTATCCAGGTGTGGGCAGTGATTCAGGGCTCGGGTGATCTCTCTTACCGGCCCAAGGATCCAAGGCAATCAGTGCAAAACCTGGCCAGCAGCCCGAGTGAGTAGGAGCCATGTGACTCTGGTGAGTTGGAGTGTGCAGTTGCCTCCTGCTTCAGAGCTACCTGATCCGAATACTAAGCAGAGCGAGTGCCGGGCTGAGTGGAAGACACCGAAGACACTGCAGAGCAAGGTGCTTTTTCCAGAGGTGTTACAGAACATGGAGATTAAAGACCAGGGAGCCCAAATGGAGCCGCTGCTGCCAACGGTAAGAGACATCCTGCTGTCAAATAGATTAACCGCTTGGCTGCTGAACCTGTCAGGCAAGTGGTACACTGCTAGGTGCTGGCAGAGTGTACTTTTGGGGTGGTGGATAGCTCCCACAACATATGGACAGGGTCTCCTCCCATCTCCAGAGACCGAAATGCTTAAAGCAGAGCACATGCTTTTCCCCCCACCTTCTCAATATGGATGCAGTATGGTGATGAAATGTCTCATGTTTGTTGCTGTTTGAAGAAATGGCTAGGGTTTAGCAGCAGGGGCAGTTGTGTGTCTTTCTCTCTTCCTGCTATTGCTTATCTTTCTGTTTCCGAAGATTTGCAGTGCTGACTCAAGCCCCTGCAAAGAAACCCACCCCCACCCTCTCATCCTATTTAGCCCTTAATACATTTCTTCCTGTGCTCCGTCCTCAGGCAGCGACGTGAGGGAATCTGCTGCTGTTGAAGAGACTTAGTCTCAGCAGAAAACAGGAGAAAAGGGTCGTGGTGTGTGTGTGTGTGTGTGTGTGTGAGAGAGAGAGAGAGAGAGAGAGAGAGAGAGAGAGAGAGAGAGAGAGAGAGAGAGAGACAGAGAGATCTGTCAGTATCTTTCTCAAAGGGAAGTGCTGTAGTTCACGTACGTGGAAGGGATGCGCTTTTGGGAGACAGGAATACTGTTCACATATGAGTATCTGTAAGGTTCCTGAACTGTCATTTGGCATTAGCCCGTTTGTTTATCGCTGGGGTCCGTCAGCCGCCTGCTTGATTTAATATTTGGAGTGATTGATTTGCCTGTCTTCTACACAGTCCCTGTCTGGCACACAGACTTTGGACTTCAGGCAGCATCCCCTTTAGTGTAGGGCAGCTCAAGGGTAGCGTGGATGGGGCGGGGGGCGGTTGTCAGTATTTACATGGTGAAGGAGAGATGCTGAACGTTAGCTCCTAGCCTTCTATCAGCGTGATCATAGCTCAGAGCAGCAGAAATCTCCGCAGACCAAATCATAGAAAAGGCTGTTTTAAGCTCTCCTGTTGTGACCCACCTTGCAGACTAAGATCGCTGTAAAATGTCCATTTCAATCCGTACTCATCTTTCAAATACACAGTTAAATGATATCCTAGAAGGATAGAACAATTTCTGGGCCACTGATTTAGGGCCTTCAGCAGCAGCCGGGTTCTAATGCTGCAAAAAAAGCTCCCGCTTTGCTTCCTGCACCAGCTGTGGCTACTGAGCATGCCCAGTGTTCCCCAGGACGCCAGGTTTGGATAGGGAGGGAGCGGAGAGGTGGGAAGAACACCAGTGTCACCAAGAAGAACAGAGCCTAAATTAAGAGCAAGGACAGTGGGGGGTGGGGGATGTGATTGGGGCAGGGGGAAGGATGTCAGATAGTCAGCCTGCATAAACCTAAAGCCATTGTGTGTGTGTGTGTGTGTGTGTGTGTGTGTGTTTGTGTGTGTGTGTGTAGTGTTGAAAAAATGAGTAAAAGATTTGTGTACCAACTTAACTTGAATAGATACATAAATTCTGCTTCTGTGGTTACTCTGAATAATAATGTTAATAATACCTGGGGCTGTTCTGTGAACGACAGGAACAATACACAGGAATTACAGCATGAGATTTAGGAAAGATTAAATATAGGGGAAAATCCCCTGTGTAGCAGGGGAGTGGATGGGGGTTGGGACTTGTCCTAGAAAAGCAGGCTTCAGCCAGTTTGACGTGGTTTATGGCTTGTTACTTGGTGGGAGCAGTTCAGGGATTTAAAACCAAATGAGGATTATCTGCAGGGGTTTAGAAATGGATGATTCTACTGGGCTACAGGGTCAACCGGTTTGTGGCTTAAAAGAGCAAGGGACCTAAAATTTGGCTAGAAAAGAGGGTCTACAATGTTTGGTAGAAAAAAATCAAAGGCCACATGTAAAAGTTTGCATTTCCTGGGTGTTAATGTCTAGTATAGGATGTTTTTTACAGTTTAATGGAAAGGCAAAACCACATTAGCATATGTTTTAAAGAAAATTAGGAAAAATAGTGAAGTTTTGGCCCGATTTTACATTTGTATAGTGTTGTTTTTAACTTCTCCAATTGCTTTAATCAAAAGAAAAAAGTAATAAATAAGAAATCGAGGCACATGGAATTCAAATAAAATGTTGAAGGCTACATTGTAAGGAAGCCTGAACTAGAATACAGATCTTCAAAAATATTTTTAAAAAAATCACTCAATATTTTTGTATTAGATTTTTTTAATCAGGCTGACTATAATCAGTTTCTGGGCCCTTTATATGTATGTTTATATATTTATTTATATATACATTTATGTCTGTGTATATGAATATATACACAGATGTATATGTATGTATACAAATATATATTTATACATATACATTTATACATATGTATATACATACATATAAAGAGAAAGTAAAATTATTTAGAAATATATTATACTGAAGTCTGGCATTTCTAATTTTTTTCTGTAACCTTGGAAAACTTAGGTCTTACAGTCGGTAACTGAAAAATGGGAATGCTATAGCATATGCCTTTTCATTTAATTTTTAAAAATATTTGCTTCTTTATTTCTTTGTATGTGGAGTGTAAGTTCATGGCACATATGTGGAAGTCAGAGGATAACTTGTAAGAGTCAGTTCTTTCCTGTCACCATGGTTCCTTGGTATTAAATAAACTCAGGGCCTTGGGGCTGGCAACAGGCAACTTTATCAACTCATTTATTTCACAGGTGTAAGGCCACATTTTAAATGTAGATTGATTATATGGGTTAGGTGTGGAGGGACATTGACTCATTCAGTTCGCTGCCCCTGGACAGAGGTCTGTCTAGTTATTACTTTATTTGTAGAAAAGATGATAAGATTATCTTAGGAAATGGAAGATGTTAGAAAAAGAGAACATGGATTGTCTAAGTAACATTTTTATTTAATTTGAATTATAATCTAAATGGTAATTTTAATTTAAAACAAAGTTGTTATACATTGCTACATTGGAAGACATGTGTAAGAGACCAGTGCTAATTCTTACTTGAGTATCTATTCTAGAAAGGTGTACTATAGGAATAAATATATACATATAAGGCTGTTTGTGAGAATGCAGGGGAGGAAATCTAAAATCTACATGTTTTAAGTTTATTGTAAAAGCTTTGAGTTCATATTAAGAAAGTAAGGTAGTTTAGAAAGGGAAGGAAAAGTCTCGGCCGAGGAATCAGTCTAATCAGAATCCGAATGTACGGTTATCTGTTTATGATATCCTTTCAGTTTAGGCTTTGATGATGGTTGCCTCAGCTAGACCCACATAGGAGTGCATTACAATGTACTGAATGCGAATGGACATATGTGAGCACACCGTCAACTCAGCTTTCTCATATCTCACAGGGCATAAGGCTGTGTTGCTTTTTGAGTGCTGCCACCAGCAGTCTCTGCAGTGAGTGCTGGCTAAGACTTATTTGTGTGTTTACATGCTGACACTTGAACCTAGGAACCCACACATTGAAGTAAGCAAGCACTTTACTACTGAACCGCATTCCAGTCCTGTGTTTTATTTTTAGATAAAAGAAATGTAAGTTGAAGATTTGATTTTTTTCAAACAGGTGATATTCTGCAATCCAAACTTGCTTCAAACTCAAGTAATTTTGCTTCTTCAGCATTGAAATGGCTGGAGTTGCAAATATATATCACACCTGGTTTTAATGCTTTTGTCAAAAAAACTGCCTCATATACTCCTTGGGGTATGTTATTTTTCTTTAGAAGCAAGAAATGATTTATTTGTGATCCCACTTACCCATATACCATGTACCCTTTCCATATATCACTTATAAAACAGTGTGTGTATTATTTTAATAGGCATTCTATGTTCATGTGAGGATGCTAAGCAATGGATTTTATTATGCAAATCTTCATTTGTATATAACTATATATAATGTACTTTGCTCATGTTCATTTTACCTTTATTCTCTCTTCTTCCCTCTGTCTCTCTCATTAATCCCCATCCTCTACTAGGTCTTTTCTACTCTCTCTCTCTCTCTCTCTCTCTCTCTCTCTCTCTCTCTCTTTCTCTCTCTGTCTGTCTCTCTCTCTTTATGTGTGCGTATATATATATGTATATGATCAATCACATATTTGTTTGTCTGTTGATAAACAAGTATATTATTCCACATCTTGCTACTATGAGTAATGCTACAGTAAACAGGGAAAGCAAGTATCTCTGTGATATGCTGACTTAGATTCCTTTGAGTAAATAGTGATGAGTGGATACTCACATAGTGTGGTAGTGATATTTTATTTTTTTGAATCTCCATATTTATTTCCATTGTGGCTGTATAAGTCTGTGTTTCCAACAGTAGTCACAATGGTTTCTTCCCTACATCCTCGCCAATATTTGTTATTTTCTTTGTGATAGTTGTCCTGACTGGAGTGAGATAGAATCTCAGTGTAGTTTTGATGTGCACTTTTCTTATGACTAGAGATGTTAAACATATTTTTATATTTATGTATTAAAAGCTATCTGTTGTATACATTTATCAATTGGACTGAGTTGAGTTGGTTTGGGGCTAGTTTATTTTTTGGATTCTACTCATATCCTACCTTGGTAGGAGTCTTTTGTTAGATATATAACTAGCACGGATTTTCCTGATTCTGTAGACTGTCTCTTCACTTTGTTGCTTCTGTGAAGAAGCTTGTCAATTTTATGCAATCCTGTACATTAGTTTTTAGAGTATTATTATAGCATTAGTTTCCCTTTCAGAAAGTACTGTTAATGTCTATATCTTGAAGTATCTTTTCTATATTTTTCTTCAGCCTTTTTGAGTTATAAAATATTACCCTTAGGTCTTTGATCCACCTTGAGTTAATTTGGGATGTGGTATAGGGTGAGAGATACCAGTCTAACGTCATTACTCTAACTTCAGCTTCACTCCATTCTATATGAGGATTTTTAGCTTTCTAAGTGCTATTTGTTAATAGGCTGGCTTCCGTTTTTCTTTGTGCAATGAATTTTTGTGGACCTTTGTTAATGATTACTGTGGGCTTATTTCTGGGTTTTCTGCTCTGTCCTATTGGGCTCCATGCCTTCTCTTGAGCCAGTACCATGCTCTCTCTGTTAGGATGGGCTCCAGTACAGTTTGAATTCAGATACTGTGACACCGCTAGCATTGGACTTTATGCTCAGGGTTGCTTTGACTTTTGATTGTTTATTTACAAAGAATTCCATTAGAATTTTCACTAAAATTGCATTGAATCTGTAGGTAAGTTTTGATACTAGAGCAGTTTTCACAATATTAACTCTGAATAGGTCTTATTGTTTTAGAGTACCTTATGTTCACAACAATATTGAGTAGAAAATGAAGAGATTTTCTGTATATTCTTTTCCTGTCCACAAGTTTAGACCCACCAGTTGTTACAGTTTATGAATGTTTATTGATACTCCTCATTTTGTGGTGAGAATTTTGCTCCTGCCTTTCCATCTCTATGCTGGGATTTTCTTTGGTTTGAGCTTGCTCAAGTCTTGTTCATGCTTTAATGTTATCTAAACAGTCATTGTCAAACTCTGGGTCATCTAGATTTTCTCCTATGTTATCTTCTAGTGGTTTTATAGTTTTGTATTTTTTAAATTTCTAGCTAATCTTGAGTTATTTTTCTGAACAATGCAAAATATATGTTGAAATTTATTTTTTTTGTATATGGATATCCAGTTATTTCAGAGTTTTATTGAAAGATACTATCATTCATCTACTTGTATTGCCTTATTCTTTGTCAGAGATAAGGCATAATAGACCCTCTGTGTCTGTGGGTCTATTCTGGACTCTCTTCTGTTCTCTCAACTTCATATATTGCTGGAACTTCATAGTAAGTCTTCATGTTGGGCACTGACAGTCCTCTAGATTTGTTCCTCTTCTTCAAAAATATGCTAGTTTTTGTGGATTATTCCCTCCAAACAGAGAAACAGAGAACCAATTTATTAACATCTACAAAATGATTTGCTTTTCTTTCACTTGTGATTGCATTGAATCTAAAGATAAGATTTGTTTCTTCCTTATAGGGACCTTGTATGTATTGTGTTAAATTTATATTTAAATACTTTTGGTGTCAGTATAAATGTTAATATGTTTTAAAGTCCAATTGCATTTGTTCAGTAATTAATTTTGTATATTAATCTTGTCTTTTGTACCTTGCTATACATATTAACTTCAGGAGGATTTTTCTGTTGATTATTTAGGATTTTCTACATAAACAATTCTTTTATGTACAAGTAAAGATAATTTTTATTTCTTCATTCCAAATCTGTATATTTCTTAATTTTGATGTTATTATTGTAGTTATGACAATGTTAAAATAATCAAAACCAGATGGGGTGGACATCTTTGCCTTGTTCCTGGTCTTAGTTGAAAAACAATGAGTTTCTCATGGTCAGACGTTAAGGGGAGGGGGGACTTGGGAGGGTTACATTTGGAATGTAAATAAATAAAAAATAATAAGGAGAAAAGATTATGTAAAGAACTAAAACCTCAGTTTTTAAAGTCATTGTTACTCTGTCCTCATGAAATATGTATATTACTGTAGTATATTGTATTAAACTCTAAAAATCCTCCTTTTATTGATTTCTGATTTCCATAGTAAGTTTCTCCAAAAATCTCATGCTTGAAGGTAATTTTTATAAACAAATGTATGTCTGTTTTCAAATATGTAAGGGGTGAAACAAAAGAAAAGCCAATATGAATCAGCAGAGAACAGATAAGGGTTATTTATGGATGGGAGTAGGGTTTTATTACAAAAATATATGAAGAAACTTTTGGGTTGATGGAAATCTTTTAAACAATACTTTGAAACTAATATACTATTATTAATGATATTTTATTTAGTTTGAAATTATGAGTGTTTTGAAATATATATTGGGTGAAAGATATTTTTAAATATTCTGTTGCTTAAAATGTTTATAATTCACGAGTTTATTAACTTTAATAACAAACATATTCCTGTTCCACGCATTGCTACAAAAGGAACGGAATATTAAAAACATGTTCAAGGGGTTGGGGATTTAGCTCAGTGGTAGAGTGCTTGCCTAGTAAGCGCAAGGCCCTGGTCCTCAGCTCTGAAAAAAAAAATGTTCAAGAGAACAACCTACTGTGGTGTATTAAATACATAACAGTAGCCTCCTTCACCTAATAAAGAGTCTTAAGCTATGGGGGATACCCTCTTAAACAATCCAGCTAATCACTAACTATTTCATTCTGAGGTTGTTTTCCTTGTTTAGATGTTATGAGATGAGTATTAGTTTCCTAGGTCTTTCATAAAAAAGGAGAACAATCTTCTAGTTTAAAATGATGTGCATTTATTGTCCCATGTAAACCACTGAGCCATCTCTCCAGTCTTAAAAACCTTGTTTTTAAGTCATTTATTTTTAAAGAATTTTGTTGGTGTATAATACATATTTTTCCATTTTAAATGTACAATTCAAAGATTTTTCAGTAAATTTATGGAGTAGTGCAACTGTCGTTATAATCTTGTTTCAAAACATTTTTTAATCCCTCCCCAACTTTCTTTCAAGCCACAAAAAAAACAAAACAAAAAACAAAAAAAACAAACCCAGCATGAAATGGAGAAATAATCCCAAATTCCACTTCGTTGATGCGGCACTAACTTAGCCTCAAAGCAGAAGTACATGGGCAGCACAAGTTAGAGAGGGCTTCCGCAAAGTGCGCTCTCACTTCTAGCTCTTAGAAACTTTCTGCTCCACTTCCACAATAGTCTGAGTCACACAGGTAAGGGGTTTGGTATAGATGTCTCATTTAGGGCTAAGCACACCACAGTTTCTCATCTCCTGTCCTCTGAGCAGATGCAGGCCTCTGTATTAGTTTCACCTGCTGCAAGAGAGCCGCACTACTGTATGGACACAGAGACGACTGTTCAGGAAGTAGTTTGATACTTTGCCCACTTAGTAAACAATCACAGTTCTTCTCTATGGTTTTAACTTCCCCATCCATGGGTCCTTGGCTAGGCATAAGTCTTGTCTTACATAGTAGGCCTTTAATCAAATGAGAAAGTGATCAGTTACTCTGTAAAAATTTATGTCACTATTGCATCAGTTGGCGTGCCTTGCCAGGGCTGATGCCTTTGTAGTTAGTAGGGTTTACAACTGGGTAAGTCTATGTAGCCTGCATAGCACCTTCCAGTACCATGAATGCTAGTCCAGAGGACAATTTTCTAGATCAAGACCAACTCCATGTCCTATGAGCCAACTATGTAGTTTCTTTGGCAGTATAGTCTTATGATTTGGTTCTGGTAGATGTGCAAGTGCAAGGACAAGTGCCAAAATATAGACCTAAAAATATAAATCCCAATAGGTTGGTAGTAAATAAGTTTCTTATTTATCATTTATTGCACATTGTTTACCAATATCACATCTACATTAGTAATATATTTGAATTATATTTGAATATGCACACATCACACTATATCCTGTTCCTCAAGCGTTTTAGTCTCTTCAAAGCTGTGTGTTTTAGGCGATATACTACTGTCACACAGCCAAATGCACTGAATTTCTTAAATGGTTCCTGAATAATCTGCTAGATACCAATACTACTGACATTACTGAAGAGCTAGATTGTTAGGGTAGGACGTTTCTAGCTGTGCTGATTAGAAGTTATGTGAATTTTGATAAATTAGCTACCTGCTTGTTACTATTTTTATCTGTAAAATAGAAATGGTAGCACTGATAGTATCTGCCTTAGAGATTTGTGAGAGTTAGTGAAATGTATATATATAAAGTTTCTTGAACTAACGACAAGTAACTATGATTACTCTGTTTCAAAAAAGGTGGAGAGCTATTTAAGAAGACATCTGATATTGACTCTGGCTTACCTGCGCACGCACACACATACAGACACACACACACACACACACACACACACACACACACACACCACAAAAAGTTTTTAAGCAGACATCATCAATTTTCCTATCCTATTAAATATCCTATTAAATGTATTTAATACACATTTCAGAGAACCTCATTACATATCACACCTCTTTAATCTTTAACTGAGACCTTCACACTTTTGACATATACAAGTCATTTAAAGATATTACTAGTATTTTCATTAGGTTTTTTGAGAATTTTGGGCAGCAAGTTTTCATCAAGTTCACTTTCTCTCCCCCTGTTCGTCCCAGATCTCCAACCCTTTTTCCTCACTTTGTGTCCAAAACCTGATTATTTCTTATTGTTTACTTGCTCGAGAACTTTATAATAAGATTCAAGCTGTAAATTTTTAGTCATAAATACCATGGAGGTGATATTCTCTTTTCTATGCCTTGTATCACTTGACACAAAAACTTCTTGCTTTTGGTGCTGTTTACTGAAGGAACAAATAAATAAAAAGGAAAAGAAAGGAAACTTGACTACCCCTAGGCATAGTGGAAGAGAAAGTTTATTGTAGATATGTGGGAGAGCATAGCCAGAGGCAGGGACTGGGAGAGTCCAGAGTGGACATGACCTTGAGCTGGGCTGTGGTGGGTTGGGGGTGAGGAGAGAGGAAGTAGGAGCAGTATCCAGGAGGTCCAACAGTACAAAGAGAACTGGTAACCAAAATGGTTGGATTATATAGGGAAGAGCTGACCAACTCCCTGAACTGAAGAATCAGAGTAGGAGGCCTGCATACCACCCATACCCATAACAGGTAGGGACTGTGGAACGCATGGAGGACCTGGACACCATGTTCACTTTGATGTCCAGGGTTGAAGCATAACCTTAATCTTGTTTATGGAGGCATTTCTTGGAATTTGGATATCAAGTAAACAAACCAAACCAAGCAAACATGTTTCCTTCTGTAATAAAATTCTAGTAGAGATGCAAATGTATTTTGTTCAAGCTTTAGCGTACTCATGGTGACTATTTCCTGTAGTATTCTAGTATCGACTGCATCAATGATTTTTCTTTTTTCTTTTTTCTTTTTTTTTTCGGAGCTGGGGACCGAACCCAGGGCCTTGCGCTTGCTAGGCAAGTGCTCTACCACTGAGCTAAATCCCCAACCCCTATTTTTCTATTTCTTTTATTTTCATCTTTAAAACATTAAGAACTGGAAGAGCTTGAAGGGGCTCAAGACCCCATATGTACAACAATGCCAAGCAACCAGAGCTTCCAGGGACTAAGCCACTACCTAAAGACTATACATGGACTGACCCTGGACTCTGACCTCATAGGTAGCAATGAATATCCTAGTAAGAGCACCAGTGGAAGGGGAAGCCCTGGGTCCTGCTAAGACTGAACCCCCAGTGAACTAGACTGTTGGGGGAGGGTTGGGGGGGAACACCCATAAGGAAGGGGAGGGGGAGGGGATGTTTGCCCGAAACCAGGAAAGGAATAACACTTTCAAATGTATATAAGAAATATTCAAGTTAATAAAAAAAAAAAAAAAAACCCCATTAAGATCTAGGCCTGAAATATTAGCTTCTTGGGAGGCTGAGGGGGAAGACTGCAATTTTAAAGCCTGCCTCTGCTATAGAGTGAGTTCAAGACCAGCTGGGCAGCTTAGTGAGTCTTATCTTTAAAACAAAAAAGGACAATGACTGTAGTCAGTGGTTGTGGTTGACTGTTTACCTAACACTGAGGCATTGTTGTCAGTTTTTCCCCAGGTTTATGATTTTCACATTTGTTTTTGTCCCATTTGGGTAACTAGGGAAATCGATACGTTCATTGAATAGTAACTATCCATTAGTGCCTGGTAGGATTGATGGCAATGACTCTCCTCTCTCTGTGTCTGGCACTAACAGGTGGTCCAGTACTGGGCAGTACAACCCTGCTCCTACTTCATCCATACCTGACTATTGATTCGTCCATTCCTTTTTTTTTTTTTTTTGGTTCTTTTTTTCGGAGCTGGGGACCGAACCCAGGGCCTTGCGCTTCCTAGGTAAGCGCTCTACCACTGAGCTAAATCCCCAGCCCGATTCGTCCATTCCTATGTAGACCTAGTGTAGACATTCTTAGCTCTATGAGTTCGTGATTGCAATGACTGTGTTTTGCCCAGGAGATGACATTTCTCAGTTTTTTACCTTATATTCTGACTCTTTTTTCCCCCTGCCCTTTATTTTGACAACATTACTTGACTCTTGGAGGGATGTTGTATAAATTCTACAGTATGTAAAGTAAATTATATTTTTGAATTTGGTTACAAGACAGGAGGTTTTCATATGATTTTTTTTCACCACTTTCATCTTGGTTTACTTTTTCCCATCTTACATCCCCTTTATCCTCTACCTCCTCACTATTTAAAGCTCTCTGCTCCTTGTTTACTCTCATAGTATTCTGTTCCATTCCCTCCATTCCTTAAGAAATCTCCCTCCCAAGAGCCTCTTTCTAGTTTCCTGACTCTTGCAGGTCCACGCTGAACATGCAAAATTGGAGATTTGAAGTTAGGACTCATATGTGAAAGAGCACATGCTGCCCTGGTTTTATCATGGTTGGATTACCTACCTCAGTAGAATTTTTTTTTTCATTTTTAGTCATTTACTTGCAAATTTTATAATTTCAACTTTTCGCAACTGAGTAAATTTTAATTGTATGTACCATGTTCATTACCCACTCCTCAGGTGATTTTGGTTCTTCTCTCTAGTTACTATGAGGAGAGCAGCATTGAACATGGTCAGCATCCTTCACTGTAGCTGGATAAGCTGTCCTTTGGCTATTTGTCCAGGAGTGGACTGTCTGACTAGAATGGTGGGTCTATCTCTGGAGTTAAAAAGAAGCTCCATGCTGATTTATACCGCGGCTGTACCAGTTTGAACTTCCAAAGGTGGATATGGGTTGCTCTTTGCTCACATCCTCACCAACATTTGTTATTTGGTTTCTTTTTTCTTGTTTGTTTCTTATGAGATATAGTTTCATTTTGTAGCCATGACTGGCCCTAAACTCCTGGCCTCAAAGTCTCAGAGATCCTCTTGTTTTTTCTCACAGGTGCTGAAAAAGTCATGTACCATCATGCCTACTAATGTTTGATTTCTTGAGACTAGGGTGAAATGGAATTTCAAAGTTGTTTTTATTTACATTTTCTTGATTGCTAGTGATGTTGAATATCTCTTTTTTAAAAAGATTTATTTATTTTATATATATGAGTACACTGTTGCTGTCTTCAGACACACCAGAAGAAGGCATCAGAACACATTAAAGATAGTTGTGAGCCAGCATGTGGTTGCTGGGAATTGAACTCAGGACCTCTGGAAGAGCAGTCAGTGCAGTTAACTTCTGAGTCATCTCTCCAGCCCCTTGAATATCTTTTTAAGTGTTTGTTATTTATTAAATAGAAAGCAGAAAAAGTGATTTGATCAATGTGGCCACATTGGGGAAAAAAAAAAAACCTAAGAGATTTCAAGGAAAACGCTAAATCCTCGGAGTCCCGCAATGAGATTGAAATTTAAGTAGAGGGCCTAAGAAGTGCACATCAAAATAGTATCATTCAAGTTGTAGTTCCACCTCCCACTGATTCATCATTGTTTGAGGTTCAGTCTTGTAAGAAAGTCTGACAAGTTAGAACCGTGGGAATCGCTTTCCAAGAGACAAGATCTTCCTCCAGCTGGCCTTTTCTTTCTCTCAGCATGAGATTCTTGGGGAAATTTATATTTATTTGGGGTCCATTGTTTCAGTAGTCTTATAATTAGATTGCAAAATACTTTGTTTCTGCCAGGCCTGTTACAATTCCTCATTTTTTTAAACTCTAATCTTGAGATGGAATAAGTCTATGCTTGTAACAATATAATAAAGAGACTACCTCTAGGAACCCAGGTTAGAACACACCTAGTGCCATATAGCATACATAAGAACTTTTCATAAGTGCTTTTCAAAGTCTCTTTGTTTTAGTTACTCTTGGAAGGACTGACACAATCAGCCTCATCGTGTTGGTTTGAATCAGGACCTTGTCATGAGACTTAGCTAGATTCACACGTACCTCCTCCATTTTCAGTTTTCTAAATCCTGGAATGCAGGCCAGCACTGCCCTGCCCACAGAGACTTGATTTCAATTTTGACAACTTCCTCTGTTGTTTCTGAACAATATTTTCTAATGACACTGTTGATTAACTGAGAGTTTTTTCTCCATTGCCTCTTGACGGCTAGGAAAGGATTGAGTCTACATGATTGGATTTTATCTTATGCTAGGGTGGAAAGTAAGTGACAGGTGTCAAAAGTTAGTAACAGTAAGCCCTTTATGTCCAATTTAAGTTTCTGAGACATAGAAGAAATGGCTCTTAGGTCAGGCACATAAGAACTCCCAGAAATAGCTGAATAATGCTTACTTAACATTAAATTTTTGACTGCAAATCAGGCAGGACCAACAGCTGCTGAAAGACACTGGATTGTAGAAAAAACTTTCTGAATTAGATCAACCTGGAAAATTTAAAGATATCTTAACATGAGAATGAAAGTCAGGGAATGTTTTGTGATGGGGAAGAAGTTTTGTCTATATTTCCACAGGTGATGAAAGTCTATGGGTTCCCTCAAAGTTGATAAAAATTCAATCTGAGTAAGAGAAGCTTCCATAAGGAAAGTCTACTAAAGGAAGAAGAGGCACAGAAAGAGAACAGTGCAGATGACATAGAAAGCTGATTCTGATTGCATGGGGACAATGCAACAAACTGGCTGAAAAAGGACATATTATTTCTCAGACTGGCAGACTGGAAAACCTTGATGCTTAAATGGACATTTGCTGGAGGACAGATGATCAGGACAATGGATCTTCATAAGGACATTTAGGGGTAAAAAAAGTGATGAATCAGAGAAGGATTTGACAGAATGAATCAGACAGGATAGTCCAACTCTCATAAGCATAGAAATTAGAGACTACTTAAAAGATGGTGAGGGAGAGTGTAGAGCAGTTAAATTCTGTGCAGTTCAGTTTGACTGCAATTGTACTCAGTTCAGTTCAATAGAGTTAGCTGTTCAGTTTGTGGAGTTCAGAGGCAGTCTTCCCCAGCAGAGCAATCTGTCAGAAGCTGAGAGAAACCAGTTTGAATCAGTCAGCTTGGAGAGGAGTTTGAGCCAGAACAGCTGAGTTAAACCAGCCAGCAGAGTTCAGAAAGAGCTAGAAAGAGTGGGTTCATTTAGCAGTAAGTCTCGAAGGTTGAAACATTCTAGGCCTAGTTCAGCAGGTGGAAACTGGAAGCTGAATCCTTGAAGGTCCAGGCTGGGAGAGGAGTAGATTGTACAGAGGCCAGAAGCTTCCAGGCCTAAGCCTAGGGATAATTGTATAGAAATGCTCTAGGCTCAGCCTGAGCCATGCATTCATAAAGTTTGGCTAACGCCCTCATCTCATCCCGTCTTCTGAAATAAAAAGAGTTACTTACGTTTATAGGTGTACCTGAAATTTCTTCTGCTTGTTTTGTGAGTAATATACTAGTATTTTGTCTTGTGAGTAATATGCTAGTATCTTGGGAATGTTATCCAGCTCCTTTGTCAAAGGCTTTGCATAAGCACAAATGTCACATAATAGACAAAACTGAGCTATAAGGTTTAAAAAAAATAACCAACAAGAGTTAAACTGCTTTGAAAATTAAGTAATTTGTACAGATTTATAGCTATCTAAAACATACCAATCTTCGGATGGCTTACATAATTTAAGAGGTATCTTATTCATAAAACTAGGAATAATTAGAATCATGACACAGATATAGCTTATATGAAAGTTATATATAAAGCAAAATTTAGAATCTTTAATAAAATAAGTCTATAACACTGACTTTTTTAAAATGTTAAATACATTTTTTAAAAAAGATTTATTTATTATTTTATATATGTGAGTACACTGTCACTGTCTTTGGACACACCAGTAGAGGGCATCAGGTCTCATTACAGAGAGTTGTGAGCCACCATGTGGTTGCTGGGAATTGAACTCAGGACCTCTGGAAGAGCAGTCAGTGCTCTTAACTGTTAAGCCATCTCTCCAGGCTCCTAACACTGACTCTTTTAATTTTAAACCTCTTACAAGTTTATGGACTAGTGCTGATTATTATAAACATATTATATACAATTATATATCCTATCTATCTATCTATCAGACTTATTTTGTCAGAGTAAACAGACATGTGCCCAGGTTTTAATTAATAGAACTGAACATAATGACATATTTTTGATACTTTTTAAAGATTGTAGTAACAAAGAGGTCATCATTGAGCCATATATGTAATATAACCTTTATACAGAGTCAAGAGGGATATCTACATCCTGTCATCATCCTATCTTATTTTTTGCAGTGTCTTTTTTGAAATACTCTACTGTGTGTGTGGATACTTCAAACTTTTCATTCGTCCATTAATGGACATTTAGGCTGACTCCATAACTTGGTTGTTGCAGAAAGTACTGTGATTACACATATGATAGTTTTAAGTGTCAACAGAATCTAGAATAATCTGGGAAGAGAATCTCAATGTATTGTCTAGATCAGGTAGACAGTCAGTCACCCTGACAGCATGACTGTAGGGTGATTGTCTTGATTATCCTAACTGAGGTAGGAAGACCCAGTCTGTGTGAGCAACTCCACTCTCTGGCAGGAGATCCTGGACTGTATAAGGCTAGAGAGGGGGCAGAACATGAAGAAGCAAACATACATTCCTCTTCTTTCTGCTTTTGACTCTGGCTGTGATGTGACAAGTTGTTTCAATTTCTTGTCTTGACTTCCATGTAATGATTTACTATATCCTGGAATTGTAAACCGAATGAATCCTTTCTTCCTCAAAGTTACTTTTGTCAAAATACTTTATCAGCAAGAAAGGAAATTAGGGCAACATGTGTTATCTCAAACTACTGGTTTTCTTTAAAAACTATTTTGTCTTTCAAACAAGATTGATAAAAGACCAGTTAATAGATATTTTCACTATAACTTTCCCCATAACTTTATTATTTTTTATAGAAATAGGCTCTTATCTATTGTTTGTTGTAGTGAAATATTTTTCACATATAATGCTTCATTTATATCACTCCTTAGGAAGAGATGCTGATTTTTATCTGAACTACTTCATAAATTTTGTGTCATTATAATGATATTTAAGAAGATGGCTGCTTCATATCCTCCTTTACCAGGAATCTTTAGTAATGTTAGCCTCTTAGACTCTGTGGAGTTCCCACAGCCACAAAACTTCCTACCTACAGTTTGTCCCACCAGCAGCATGTGCTGGGAGACAAGAGAAACTTCATCCGGCAACTGATGGCAGCAGATACAGAGTCCCACAGCCAAATATTAGACTGAGCTTGGGGAGTCCTGTGGAGGAGGGAGAGGAAGGATGGGAGGAACCAGAAGGGTCAAGGATACCACAAGAACAAGGCCCACAGATCAAGATCAACCAGAATTCGCGTGAGTTCACAGAGACCCGGGAGTCTGCATGTTACGATTCTGTAGCTCAGTGTTCTTGTGCAATTCCTAACAGTGGGAGTTGGTGCTGTTTCTGACTCCTTTTCCTACCTTTCGGACCCTTTTCCTCCTACTGGGTTGTTTCTTCCAGCCTTGATGTGAGAATATATGCCTGATTTTATTGTAACTATAACCTATTTAGTTGAGATCTTGGGAGACCTGCTCTTTTCAGGGAGTGGATCTGGAGGAAAAAGGGAAGTTTATGGGTCAGAGAGACTGGGGGAGGGGAGGGAGAGAAAACGTCAGTCGGGATGTAATATATGAGGGAAGAATAAATTTTTAGGAAAACAACAACAAAACAAACAGAAAAATAAATACCCATCCAACCAAGCAAATGATGTACTTGAAGATCCTGAAAGGGGACAATCCTGAAATAAGTGAAATTACTAAATTTCCCTAAATGTTGTCACTTCATCGAAACATGATGGTTTAAAATAGAGCTCAGATTAACTTGCGGTCTGAGAGTTGCACTAGTATATAGCTAGAAAGATGCAAATTAAGAGGAAACTATTATGTTAAACCCATTCAGTAAAATAATAGTATTAGGTTCGCCCTGGAGCCTGTGAGCTCTACAACTATGGATTCTTTGCCAGATTTAAAGTACCAGGAATGTGCTTCTTGTGGAACAGGTCTTAAATTAAATCAGAAAGTAGTTGGTTGCTTCTGTAAAATTGGTGCATCTAGGTATGAGAAGGATTTGGGGGGATTTCTAATATTTCCCCCTCTTAATTGTGTATGTTTTTACATACCCTCAAAACCCCAAGAATGAAGTGGTTTAGAAGGAATTTTATTAAGATTTACAAGACACACACCTTTAAAGCACCACTTGAGGGGTAGAGGCAGGAAGATCTTTGTGAGTTCATGGCCAGCATGGTCTATAGAATGAGTTCCCGGACAGCCAGGGCTATATAAGTAGACCCTGTTTCAAACAACAGCAAAGAATTACAGATAAAATGGCAATATTTTTCATATCATAAATTTCAGATAATAATACTTTATAATATAATGAAGTAAACACTTAAAAAGAATATCTTGTAAGAAAGAAATGTGATTTTTATTAGTCTCAACTTGTTTTCATCCAATATAGGGTAGTGATATTAATTTTACTTTCTAACTTTTTATTTCTTTTAAAAAAGTTATTATAATGGTTTAAAATATGTGAATCATGATCTAAGAGTTCATCTTTGGTTATACTGGATAAGGTCTGTACAAGAAAACACCCTATGTTGTTTGGACTATCATATTTTCAAGCAAGTATGATTGTTAAAAAACAATTTTGTCAAAGAATCTTATGTTGATTGAATGCTGTTGGAAACTGAGTAAAGTAACTTAAGTCCAAGAGCCAGTCAAAGAAATAAGCCCTGAGCATTTATCCCAGGCTCGGTGTGAAGTTCCATCACAGTCCGTGTTCCCTGTGAAGGATCTGTATTATATATGATACCCTCCTAATGTTAGTAAGCATCTACATGAGGATGAAAGAAAGGAAATAGACCAGGAAAAACATGACAGCATGCCTCAGTTTGCACGTGTTACTTCAGCTTAAAATAAATTATGCTTGTAAGTACTTGAAAAAATTAAAATTCTACAAATACAGGAAATGTGTACAAAATTCAGCTAGTTCACTAAAGATTTATACCTTATACTATAAGTTAATTTTTTTGTGTGAGTTTGTGCTATGTTTTGGTTTTTTATAATATTCAACTAAGTAGATACTTTATTAAGCTCTGATAACATGAGCTCCAGAATCAGATGCAAGATGCATAAAAATCAAGTAAGACCATAGAGCCAATTTAGTGAACTTGTTTAGACCTTGAAGAGTGAATTCATCTAAGGCTGGCTAGATTTTATTATGATATACTTCATGTTGAGTACCTCAAATTTGTTCGTTAATGCCTTAAAACAATTGTCTCAGGATTCTAAAAATAAAATTTTTCTTTGTACCTTGTTTTTTTCCTAGTTTGACTTATATATCATGAGTAAATGGAAGAGACTTTAATGTTTTGAAGCAGAAAGTCATTTTTATTCTCAACAATATGAAAGTATTCATAGTTATAAATTAGAAATAAAGTTTCTTTCCACCCTATTGTTTGATTAGAAAGAACTATGTGTGAATCAAAAGTTATTTAAGAATATGTTTTGTCATAAATTACTTCAGAACTAAAATGAAATATAAATTATTAGTTTTTCAACTGAAACTCTAAAGATTAAAATATCTCTATCTTCAATTTCTAGAGTCAGGAGAGGCCTTTACCCACTATATCCAATGTGTGTTTACTACCAAACACTGGCACTCTATGGTATTAACTTGTTTTCAAACCATTAAAAATAATTTCCAGACTCAAATAATTCTTGCAATCTATGGCAGAGGACGTTTTAAGTAAAATAAAGGAGCCATTCAGCTCATTAGTAAATGTTTGTATCAAAACATGCTCCTGCACATTACAAATATATGATATTGTTGCTATTCATAATATATTGAATCTAAGCAGCAAATAAAACATTTGTTTAATATAAAAAATATGTTTTGTAATATCCATATTAGTAAATTTATAGTTTGTAATCAGCACTACTGAAGTATTTTAAAACTTTAATTGACAAATGATTTATTCATTGCTTGTAAATTAAATTAACTGCTTTAAAGTTTAGCATAACCAATACCAAAGATATTTTTAAATTTTAAGTATTTTTAAAGTTGAAAACAATTTCTATTAAGTCTATTCAGTTTATGTTTTCCCTCACATATCCTCTGTGGTTCTCTCTACTTCTTCACCCAGCCAGTTCCACACAGTCATTCTTTCTCTTTAGAAAACACACACACACACACACACACACACACACACACACACACACACACACACACACACACACACACACGCACACACCAGGAAAATAAAACAAACCAACCTAAATAAAATAAAATATAGCATAAAAGAAACAAAAACAAAATCACAAAATACTAGACCCCCCCCACATACACACACAAGCCATACAAACACAAAACCGGAAACTGTGAAGCAGGAGAGCTGTAAAGTTAAACAAACAAACAAACAAACAAACAGAAAAACCTCAAACAAAACATTATGAGACAAAAACATCTCCCAAATCACCAGAGAGCCTATTTTGCATAGCCATTTACTCCTGGGCATGGGGTCTGCTCCTAAGTGTGGTTTGTATACTTAGTGAGACTTCATTGGAGAAAACTGATTTTTCCTTTGCAAATAGTTGAAAATTGGAGATAGCTTGTGGGTTGGAGATAGAGGCTTCCTAACCCTCACAGTAGTGGGGCCATTGAACCTGTGCAGGTCTCAGTCAGTTTACTTCTGTGTTAGTCCTGTTGTATCTAGAAGACACTGTTTCCTGGGTGTCTCCCATTCCTTCTGGCTCTTACAAATTTTCCACATCCTCTTCTGCTCCCTGAAGAAGTTTGCTGAAGACATCCCATTTAGGACTAAGTGTTTCAAGATCTCTCTTTCTCAGCACATTGTCCAATTGCGGGGCTCTGTATTGGTTCCTATATCCTGCGAAATGAAGCTTCTCTGATGATGGCGGAATGAAACACTGAGCTGTGTCTGTAGCAGAATGTCATTTGGAACCTTTTTGTTTTGATGTTTTTTGTCTTGTTTTTTGAAACAGGGTTGCTGTGTAGTCCTGGTTATCCTGGAACTCGCTCTGTAGACCAGGGTGCTCAGAGAACTGCCTACCTCTCGCATGCTCCACCACCACCCAGTGAGGGGTTATTTTATTGCTGTTTCATTAGCAGAACGATAGTATATGGTTTTCCCCTAGGTCCTGTCTAGCCTCAGGTTCTTGGCACCTGCGCAGTGTTGCACATGGACTCGATTTCATGGAGTGGGTCTTAAAACTGATCAGATGATGACTGGTTCCTTCCAAACATTTGTGCCACTGTTGCACCGCTGTAACAGGCCTGCAGGACACCACTGCAGTCAAAGGTCATAGCTGTGGTTCTGTTTCCCTTTCTTCTCTGGTAGCATGAAGGTATGTTCCAGTCCCATGACCTCTAGTCAGTAGTAGTGAAGGATTTAGTTAGGCACCAGCATGGCTTCTCTGTGTCAGTGAAGTATGTAAGGGTTGTCTGCAGCAATAGGGGCTTACCATCACTTACTGATGGCAATGAATAACTGTGCCAATATAACCAAGCTGTTTGGATGGTTCCTAGCGCCCCTTGGCCAACAGCTCACTTATGTGGAACCTATGTCTGGCAATGGAGGTTTTATGGGACTTTACTTCCCTTGTTATTTGGTGATTCCCTTTAGATTACACACACACACACACACACACACACACACACACACACACACAATTTTTAAAAGAGGTTTCTTCTGTAATAGGTTTCCAAGTGACCACGGTAATAGCCCTTAGTGTCATCTGCCCCTTCATGTTATCCCCTCCCTTATCTCCCTCTTCCCACCATGTCTGTTTAATTTTCCTGTTCTAGTCTTCTCGCTACCCCATAACTATATATTCCACTTCCTTTTCCTTGGATGATCTTTCTTTCCCCCTACTATTTTAGTCTATGCCTTATCTTTGTGGTTCTACAGACTGTGGCACACCTATCAAAGGCTTAAATTTTAACAGCTACCATATCTGCCTTTTTGCATATGGGTTTTCTCACTAAGAATATTTTTTCATAACCAATACTGTGATATTTTATCTTTCACATATAGACATGTTCTCATGGGAAGCTTAACTACTGAGATATAAAAACATTTCATATTCCTGAAAATCCTTCCTTACATGGAGTTTTATCTGTATTGTTTCTTGAATTTTCATTATCTTTGGTAGGAAGACTTCTATGAGAACATACTTTTTAAAAGTTTCTCCATTTATTCATAGCTCTGTAATAGGCTGTTCTTGTGAATTGTCATATTCTTTATTCTATGAGATCTTAGAGAAGGCACTTGAAAATCTACCTTTTCTTTTTCTGGAATGATTATAAAAGATGTTCTTAATGACAGATTGTTAACAGAATTTGTTGTGAAAAAACCTCTTATACTAGAGAAATCAAACTACTCATATTTAATTTTGAAACTAAGCCATTATTCAGATATTCGTTTAACTATACAGGTAGCATGCTCATTGTGTTTAATAGTGCCACAATTCTGCACACACATGAATATAATTTCTGGTCTTTCAGTATACCAAAGCAATTATGAAGGGATATATTTATTTTGATGTTCAAATTGCAAGGCATTAAACACAAAGAAATTGAAATATCAAATGATAATCAAGATGAAATGTCCAAGCCAATGTCCAAGTTTCACTGTATGCATGTAAGTCTAGCAAAACCATAACTATTTATATTGTTTTATTAAACATTTAATATAAAATAATTAATATGTTTTAAGTGATAGGAATGATTGCCCCAATTTGAAGTTAAATTCAAAGCCAGGTTAGAATTTACAAATTTATTTCTTTAGTTACAGACTGCTGTGAGACACTGGAAGCACAGCAAGGTTAAATAGTATTTGGGGGGGGGTATATTTTCTTTCTTTTTTTAATTAAATGCAGAAACTTATGAAATAATTTTTAAAAGTTTTTTTCTATTTTTCTTTTATTGGATTTTTTAAATTTACATTTCAAATATTATTCTCTTTCCTGGTTTCCCGGACATAAGGTCCCTATCCCATACCCCTCCCCTTCTTCTACAAGGGTGTTCCCCCCTGACATTCCCCTACACTGGGGGTCCAACCTTGCCAGAACCAAGGGCTTCTCCTTCCATTGGTGACCAACAAGGCCATCCTCTGCTGCATATGCAGCTAGAGCCATGGGTCTATGGGTTTATTTTCTTACTGAGTAAAAGAGAGACAGATTTTCTTAGATAAAAATAAAAAGTATCAACATGTATTTTTTGAAATGTTTACTTTTTCTCTTTAAAATGTTTTTTCCTATAGGTGTAGTTTTCAAAAATTGAATATAGGTGGTTTATTTTTCTGGTTTTCATAAATTACAAACCTTACTGTCATTCAATTATCACATAGCTCAGGCAGGTTGATAGCAGGAAATGAGTGTGGATGCTATTTCACTGACTTGCTGCAGCACCGAGGGCTAACTGCTCAGCAGCATGCTGGCTGGCTTGGGAACGCTCTGTCAGAGTTCTTTGCCAGTAGTGTAGCAAACACACACATTATTGTATTTCTGCCTCTACTCTCTGTGAATTAATCAGGAGGGTGGTGTTGTCTTCAGAAAAATAACAATAAATTCAGACTCAGTTATCTGACCATGATCTAACAAGTTAGTGGCAAAGTTAGCACTAGAATTCATTAAGATGTCTTGATTCTGAGTTTAGTTAACTTTCTGCTTCTTCTCTTAAAATGAATTACCACGTTTTCCCCAGTTGAGCTTGAAACTATCATTTCCAGAAACATCTGTCTCATGTTATAATTTACTCAAATAACTTACTCATTATTAAGATATTTCTGGAAATACAGAGTGTATGTTCCTGTAAGCTAAGAATTTGGTTTAATGAATTCCAGTTTCATGTAGAAGTGAGGCGATTCCTTGTTCAACATTGAAAAAATTAATGTGATATTTATTGGAGTACTGTTATTATTATTATTACTACAACTTCAGTAATTGATAATTATTATTACGTGATCTTTAAAAGTCAGAATTTTCCTCTAACATTTAAGATATATATTTCTATATCATATATCAATGCCTATATATCATAGAGATTAAAATTTCTTGATGCTTACTATGAATATGGCCTTCTCTACAGTCCCTCAATTAATTCCTGTTAGGGATTTGGTGAGTAAACTCCCATACCTCACAAGCACTCATAGATAGCACATAGTGTAAGTGTTCCCCAATGACATTATACTATTTTTTAACTTAGGTAATTCATTTTGGAGATTTATTCATGCTTATGCTTGACCTATCTTATTTTTTGCTGCATATTTATTTCCTTAATGAGCATTTAAATAAGTTGCTTTTGGCTTTTTATTTTTATAAATATTGCTTCCATGAAAAGTCTGTGTATTCTCTAGAGTGGATACTGAGATGCCTAATCAAATAAAAATCTTTACTAGGCATTCTGAAAATTGACCTCCAGCCTATCTGGGCCAATTCTTATGTAGTCTTTTAGTTATTTTTCTACTATAACCCTTTCTTAAGAATGATGATATTAACTATTGCTTTTCTTAACCTAAAAGATTATGAATCAATATTTCCTTAGAGTATAATTCCAAGTGTTTTGTCTATTTTTTCATGAGGATTTCTTGTTAATTATTTTGTATAACTTTAAAAAATACATTTTTGCTTATAGAAAATACTTTATAATTATGTTATATTTTCAGTTTTATTTTTCTAATTTATTTAAGGAAGGCTTTTAGTGTGATTTAGTCTAATTCATCATTTTTTTCAGTTATTAACTTTTAAAAATCCCAATTCATAAAGATATTCTTCTACATAGATAATAACTTAAATTACTTCTACATAGATAGTGACTTAATCAAACCTTAGATCTGTTTTGGGTAGTACTTTATGACACAGTTAATAGTATTCTTTTGTTCAATTTCATAAATATATTCCATATGAATAACATTTTAAAAATGAAAATGTGTGTATCTCCCTGCTCCCATCCTATCTAAGCCCTCTGTACTCCCTGCATCTCCCTGGTCATTTTTCTATCCCATTGAATCAAATTCCGTCTCAATTTCATGTTCCCTTAAAAAAATCCCATTGAGGCCATTTAGTGCTACCAGTATGGACAGAGATGTAGGGTCATCTGCTGAAGTGTGAGTAGCCTGTTAGGGCTTGCAGTCCTGAAGAACACTGACTCTCTTCCTAGCAAATACAATTTGCCAATGGCCCCTCAGCTGTAGGGTTCTGTTGGTCCCATGCCTCTTGTATGGTGGAATTTTATTTGGCTTGATATCAATCAGGTTTAGTGCATGCAGTCACAACCATGTCCTATGTAACTGCCCTGAACTGTCCTGAAAACACTATTTTGCTATAGTTGCTTATTAATCTCTGGATATTACAATCTTTCATTCCTCTCTTCCATGATGATCATTGAGTCTTGAGATGATGGAGTGCTATATTCATGTCCCATTTAGGGCTGAGCACTTATTCTCTACATATCTTATTAGCGGTGGGTGTCTGTGTCAGTTTGTCATCTACTGCATGGAGAAGTTCTCTGGTGAGGGTTGAGAGATGCAATAATATCTGAGTATAAGTTAAGTACTCATAAGGTTTAATATATCCACTTAGCAGAATAATTGTAGTAGGTTCTTCCCAAGGGCCTATCCTACCCTTGGATTTTGGATCCATTATTAAGCCTGTCTTTTGGAGTAGGCTTTAATCCCATGAGAAAGCAGCTGGTTATTCCCATAGCATTCACACCAGTAGTTTTATTTTGCCAGGCCAGTCCCTACCATAGTGCTATTAATACCCCACTCTCTGTTATGTAGTATATTGCTTCCCAAAACTAGGAAAGGTAACTGGTAGAGATGGTACTTCCAGGTCATTTCTAGCCTGTTTTCTCCATGCCTATCACTCAAGTATGTGTATTTTCAGCAGTAGGTCTTATTATTAAATTCTGGAGGCCAACCAAGAGCAGTGGCAATAGCCTAAAGAATTAAGGAATCTATAGACACCCCTGACTATGATTCAGATGCTACTAGTATTTCTTTAAAACATGATACATTAAGTGTTATAAAATATTACAGTAATTAGGTTTTTTCTAACAAGATTTAAAATTCCTCGTCTAAGTTGTTCAATTTGACATTTCATCTTTTCTTTGGCAGCAGTCATCCATGTCCATTGGAACTAGAATGTAAATTTCTGGGTAAATTCTATAAAAAATAGTATTTAGCTACTGAAATGTACCTTTAGTTTTTATATTTTAGGATTGTTATGGGTGTAAATGCAATAAACAAGGTGAGGAAAATGACTCTGTTGGCATTTTGGAGATTCCACTTATTAGCTTCTAGAAGGAGAAACCTTTAAATATAATTATCTTGGTTACTGTCAAATGATTGTTCTCCTTTGTTCTTTCTCTTGAGTTCCATAGTCCTATTTAGAATTTAACAAGGTTTAATGCAATCACAACACCTCTCTTCAGTGGAAGTAGTGATTTTACTAATGGTTACATTGAGAGGGAATTAGTGGAATATAGTTTAGGAGAAAGAAGTTTTCAAGATATTTCCGGTACCGTTTGTCATGGTTCTTCTGTATGTTGTGGACTCAGGATGGGGATGAATGAGGAGGAGGCCAGATAGATATGTAGAGAAGATCAGCAAGGGACACTGTCTGATAAATGTATAGTAGGGAGGCATCTAGTCATCAGGGAAATACATCTTAAATATTCCCTAACCCACTTACTCATCTTTGAAAAACATCCTATTTGTCTTCTTTCTTTTTTTGGAGGAATGGTTCAAAAAATATTGGAGATATTTTAACTTTATATTACATTAATATATATTCCAGGTATCTGTGTTTCCAAGTTCAAGTATCAGAGCAAAGTAATTTTAATCTCTATAAGGATGAGTAAGGTAATAGTTTAAGAAGTCTGAAAAAGCAGTTAGAAGAAAAAATGTAGCAAATAGGAGAGAGAAATGTTTGCGAAAGCTATGGGTAGAACAAGAATCAGCGTTGTACCTCATAGCTCAAGTAGAGTAGGAAACTGGGGGAGTTGATGTGTATGTCATTTTTGTAGGAAGCTAAAGAACAATAACAAAGGAGGAGTAGACCAATAGACTTTTCCAGATGACAGTGCCTCTGCATTTCACTTACTTCATTCTGAGTTAAAGACAGACAGACAGACAGACAGACAAGCTGCAAATGGACTGTTAATAAAGACTGTGGATTACCTGACAGAAGTAGCTATATGTCTTATTGTAGAGAAGGTCACTCCATCACGGTTAAAAGACAGCTACAATCAGATTTACTTATTTGGTTCTTTTCTTTCTTAAAAAAATGTTCTATTCTCGGTTTATATCTGAAGCATTGTAGAGTATAGTGCTGTGGAAATAAAAGATTAGGAGTCAGAATACCAAGCATGTAGTCTCTTTCCTTCCTCTTCCTCTCTCTCTCCCTGCTTATCCCCTCCTCCCTCTTCTCCTGCCTCCCACTCTGTCCTTCCCTCCCCCTTCCCCCTTTATTTTCTTTTCCCTTTCCCTTTGTATTTGGAGATGGGTTTCAACTATGCCAGGTTGGTCTTGAACTCACAGATCTCCCTGTCTCTGTTTTTCGATTGTTGGGATTTAAAGATTAAATGCCACTGCGCTCAAGAGACCAGAGGGTGTTAGAGAGGAATTGCCTTTAGGAGAGCCTGTGGAGAATGTTGGTTGTTAAGTAAAGTAGGAAGACACCCCACCCCACCCCGCCCCACCGCTCCTATTTTTGGAAAGCATTGTTCTGTAGGTCAGAAACACAGGAGAAAACAAAGTGGGAACAAGCAGGTGTGGTGCGTTTGTTTCTCTTTGCTCTTTATTGTGAATAGATTGTGACTATCTATGACATGGGATGTGACTTGTCTGCAGTTATGGACTACCACACAGGAATTTTAAACCGTAGGACCTTTTCCTCCCCTGTGTTACTTTTGGCCAGGGTATTTTGTTTTTTTGTTTTTGTTTTTAATCACAGTAACACAAGTGAAACTATAACACCCACTGAGTGACAAGTGAACCTTTTGGTACTTGTCATAAGCTTAAGTAGAAATAACATTAATATTACTACCTTACCAGGTTGGTTTAGGATAAGGTGAAATACTTTACTTCATTCAATGTGCACAGGAAGCAGCATGTGCACATCCTTTTGGTTTCAGTGCTGGGAAATTAACCCCAGGGTTCTGAAATTCTAGTCAAGTGCTCTAGCATTGAGGTACAACCCCACTCTTTGGTACTTTGCGGTAGGGCCATGGTATGTAGTTTAGAAGGCATCCAACTTGCATTTCTCTTGCCTCAGCCTGAATGCTGGGATTATAAGCATGCATGCCTACTGTGAGCTGTTTTAGGATCCCAGTGTATGTGAGTGTAAATCTTGGTTCTTCATTTCCCCTTTTATCTCTTTACTTAGTTTATCAAATCACAAATTCCTTAGTCCTATAATAAAGATCTAACAATTACACTTACAGAGTAATGGGAATTAAATATGATACTAGTGCAAAGAGTCTGTTATACACAGCTTATACCAGATTTCTGATGAGCACTAGTTCTCCCTTTTACACATGGTGACATTTAAACTCAACTCCATAGTCACTGATCAATTTGTGAGGTTCCATTATTTTTTATTTATACTATCTACCTTACTGCACTAGACAGTCCTTATTTTTATGTTCTTATAGCATATATGCTTACATTATAGTTATTTGTATATTTCTATTTTAGTCAATACATGCTAGCTCTAATGAAGGGGAACCCATCACACTTATTTTATATTCTTTATTATGTCTATGTAATAGGAAGATTGTCAATATGATCCAGTTCCACTCGGAGCATATACCTAAAGGATTCTATAAACTATTATAGATATGTTTGCTTGTCTATGTTAATTGCTTCTCTATTCACAATAACTAGGCAATTAAATCTGCCTAATGTCTATCAAGTGGTCAATGAGCAATGACAATGTAGTACACATACAACAGAATTCTATTCTTCTGTTAAGAAATATGGAATTATGAAAAAGTTCAAGCAAATATATGGAGAGATGTCAAGTCAGGCCCCAAAAGATAATGCTACATGTTCTCTCTTATGTATGTGCACTAGCTTCAAATCTCTAAGTTTGTGTGTTTGAATTGTAGCACCTATAGGAATCATGAAACTAGGAAACTCAAAAGAGGCCATCGGCGGAGAGAGAGTTTATGGGAGGGAGACTGTTGAACACTGGTGATAGGTAGGGATTAAAGGAATAACGGCATGGAGATTTACTGGGAAGGAGTATGAGAGGAGAGGGGAGACAAAGGAATATGGGGAGGGATAATTAACTCTAAGATGTTTGAAAAACCCATATAGAAGCCTGCTATTTTAGAAGTGTCTATATATTTATTAAATATATAAATAAATAAAAATATATATGTATATGCAAATTTAAATAGATTTCACCTATACAGGGGATAATGACTTTCCTTAATGTCATAGGTTGTCAAAAAAATCAAACAAAAAAAAGAGAGAGAAAAAGAAAAGAAAAGAAAAGAACAGAAAAGGAAAAGAGAAGAAAAGAAAAAGTTCCATTCTGGGCGTTTGAAATCTCACTGATGTTGTTGGTGGGTTGGGAATGTTGTGAAATAGGTCCCCTCTCCAAACAGTACCATCTATTACCATTGCTCTTTTATGCTTACTAGAACTTGAGTCACAGGACATGAAGCCATCAAGTTGGTCACCTCTCCCTACTCTCTTGCTTGCTTTCATAGGCCCTTTTTGGTGGGGATGAAATGTTTTTAAGTCAGTTGTACTGATAGTTGCACAGCCACGTGAGCATGAGAATGAACACTGGATCATGGGTTTTAAGTGGGTGGATTGTATGGTTTGTCATTTTTTTTATTGCAATAATATAAAAATAATCCGAGAATGTGGAACTACATGACTTTTTAGCATTTTGATACAACTATTGTCTGCTCTCCTTACTTCTTTGATATTGTTCTGGGCCTCCTTACTTTGAACATGTTTGATTTGCAATTGTGTGTTGATGAGGTTTCAGTTGAAACCAGTACAGCATGTTGTGTCTACTCCCTTCCCCATATCTTCTCATATTTTGCCAAAGCAGCATGCAGTCCTATTGGGTGAAAAGTAGGGACAAAAGGACATTTGTTAAATAGTGAGGTTCCTTTCCTCTTGCATTTAATTTATACAGGAGGCTTGATTACATGAGTAAGCTTTAAGAACATGCCAGGTCACATGTTGACAATGTAAAATGATAGCCTTAACAATTTTAAACATATAATTTCCTTTTCTTGCTGCTGCTGATTAGGGATTTTCAATTTAATGTGTTGTTCTTCTAACACACTGTTACTTTCATGGAAAGGAATGAAAAGAATAATGTTTAATGACAATGTTGATCAAACAGAATGAGTGGGAGTCTGTCTTTTGACTTGATTAAATGTAGAAATCTTCAGGATAGTCTGAGATTGTTTTGTTTTTGGGTGTACTTTATGGAATTTTACCATATGATGTTTTCTTCCAGTATTTTTCTCTGAAAATATACTGTTTCACTTTTTGGTAAAGCTTACATCTAGGTATCTGAGGAATTCATTAATACTTCTAGACATTTGCTGGTTCCTTTACTATGTTATAGGTAATATTACTCAAACTGCATAGTTAACATATTTATCAAAAATTGGGTAGGCAGTAAAAGAAACGAAACTTAATTTGTCAGGAACAAAGTATAGTTTTCATCATAAATAAATATTTAGTATACTATAACTTACTTTAGGAAATGAAATTTTAGTTTAGCCTTGTAGTATTTATAATGCGAATATGAGGCCATCATATCTGATACTTAAAAATGTTTAAATAACATTTAATCATTATGTGTGTATGTGCTCATGCATGTATGCATGTGTATGTTTGTAGGTCAGAGGACAATTGGAGTTATGTTTTTTTCCTTCCACCATGTGGGTCTCAGGGAAGCAACCCAGGTCACCAGGCAGAGCAGTGTGAACCCTAACTCACTAAGCCATCTTTAAAAACTCTTATTCTTTCAAGAGTAAACATTTTAATATTCCATGAAAATATGCTTTATAGATATGATCTATCACTAATCATTATTTTAAGGTGAATACTGTCATAGATCTATGGACTGTTAAGTTTTTATATACTATTTTTACCTAAATATTATTAGGCTAAGTGATGTTTACACACTTCAAATCATAATTTCTTGAAACTCTAAAACAAACAAAGAAATCACCAAGGTTCTTTTGTTATTTATCACTTGGGTAGATTTTCTTAAATTGATTCACAGATCTATTTTAATCAGTGAAAACATATTGCTTAGGAATTTAATTTTGAAAAATGGTCCAGAGCAATAGTATCTTTTTTTTATTGTTTTGAGCAGGACACACTGAGGGGCTTACAACTTCCTTAAAATTATAACTTGTTATAATTAGTTTCTATTTAAAAGTCTTACCTCTAATGGGTATTTAAAGACATCTGCCAACAATCTCCATGACTAGAAAATATTACTTTCTTTTTTTTTTTTTTTTTTTTGGAGCTGGGGATTGAACCCAGGGCCTTGCGCTTGCTAGGCAAGTGCTCTACTGCTGAGCTAAATCCCCAACCCCAAAATATTACTTTCTTTAAGAACAGGTTGCTTGTTTATAAAACAATATACTAACAATAGTGGTATTAAAAAACCAACTATAGTACTTTTTACATGTTCTTAATTTACTGGTAGATCCTGGATCATTTTGAGCAGGGATAATTAGATTTCTACATAGTTTGTCACTTGAAAAAATATATATATTAACAAGTACCTTTAGTCTTGATCATAATAAGTTGTTATGTCTTTGATGTACTTATTTAAAAGTTTGTGGGGGATTGGAGAGAAGGCCCAAATGCTGATTTTCCAGAGGTCAATGGTTTGATTCTCACATCGGAGCTCACAACTGTTTGTAACTTCAGTCCCAGGGGACCTGACATCCTTTTCTGGCCTCAGTGGGCACTGCATACATTTGTTGCACAGATATACATGCTGGCAAAGCGTCATACACATAAAAATAATAAATAATAAATAAAATGTTAAAAAGTATTCAATTATTTACCTTAAGACTTAACGAAAAGAATATTCCAGAGGATAATTTTGTAGTTGTTGCTTTTTCCATTTTATCCAGGAATTGAACCAGCAAATGAATCATCAGTAGTAGTTACCTGCTGGTCTCCAAGCTGACGACCCTGTTGTTTTTAATGTATCTTAAATTCCTAAGTTTCTGCAGAGAGATCAGTTTTGTTTTGAATTGTATATTAATAAAAGAGAAATAGTTGATGAGAATGGTCATTGTCAACCTGTTTCGCTTTGGTTTCCACGTGGGGAGAAAGACAGCCGTGAACCTGCCGGTTTGAGCAGAGCATATTGTCTTACTTGTGTGCCCTTGTGGAAGCCCCACTAGATGACACAGTAAATTACTTTTGCAAATTAGATGAAAAATGATAGTTTTGTGCTAGAAGTTCCCAGTACTGCTCTTGAGTAAACATTTCTTAGGGGGATGTAGGATATTCTTCCAGAATATAAAATTACATGATCTGTGTGATATTACTAGATTGGAGTATTAATAAAAATTTACTTTATCTGTGCATTTTTAAAATTTGTTTCATTTTTTGCAGAGGTGCTGATGATGCAATCTTGTAAAAATCCATGCTGTTTTTTTAAACAGCATTTGGTATGCTAAAAGACCTTATGATTTTATAGATTGTAGAGTCTATATATTTTGTGATTGCATGAAGTTCTAGTTGCAGATTGTCTATAAAATTTGTTTTCTACTACGTTGTTGAAATTATTTGATCCCAACCTGGGGTTTCTTACCCTGCCTTTGACATAATCTTTATATTTACAATGAGCCTTCAATAGCACCAAAGCTGAGCAGATGCTTACCCTCTTTGTTATTAGACTCTCCTTTCCTATAGATAACCCTGAGTTATTACTTCCTACATTTCATCTGAGTTGCTTTTAACTCCAATTGGTCAGTTCTCAGGGCCTTCTTTTCTTAACTCCTAAAACATGACAGTTTCTTCTTTCTCCTCCTGCTCCTTCTTCCTTTCCTTGTGGTTCACCTCTGACCCAAATCCTGGGAAGCCTAAATCCCAAATATGTTTCTTCCACCTAGCTTTTGGCTGTTGGCATCTTTATTTACCAATCAGAAATAATTTGGGGCCAGAGTCAGTGGAATCTATGTGCAGACTCCAGGTCTTAGGGGCCCACACTTAGTATTACAGTAGACAGACAGCAAGATCAAACCTCAACAATTTTCTTTTTAGTCTAATAAAATGCTCCTTTTCTCTCAGATATAAATTGAATACAATGATAAGAATAATGAAAATTATAAGGTATGATATATATATTTGTAACATTTAGTCTATTACATTTGGATATTTAGATAAAATATTTTATTGTCTATCTTAATTTAATCAGTTTACAATTCTGTATCTCAATCATTGTTGATTTTAATTTGTATTACTACCTGATAACCATCTTTTAAAATCTGGAACATTTTAATGTCAAATAACTTAAGTTTAATTGTGAGACTGTAAGTAACTTGTCTTTAATATCATCAGAGATTTGAGAAGGAATAAATATTTGGGTATGTAGGAAGTGCAGGAACACAGCTTCTAAAATTGAAATTGACTATAGAAACAGTTGACTGTCTGACAGTCCCCATATTTCATAACTTTGAGCATCTGTTCAACCTTCTGGCCCAGAACATCCGAAAGGCCTTAAGTGAAGCAGGAATTGCGAAGGACTCACCATCTGGTCTTGGTATAAAGTAGCAGTCAACTATCTTGTGTCCATTTGTCCTTTTTGGACAACACTCTTGTCTGCAAATAAAATTAAGGCATTTATTGTCCAGTGGCTAGTCGTCACAACTGAAGGAACTCTACATGGAGGTATTTATGCTAATCACTTTTTTGAAGTAGAATTGGGATACTGCCAGGACCAGACATGTTTCTTAGGCAAAAGATCTTTTAATAATGAAATAACCTTAAATGTTATATTCTGTGGATCTCTAATGCTTTTGAAGACTATCTCTCTCTCTGTATAGCAGAACTGAATTATTAAACATTGATTAATTTTAACTATTTACTATTTGAATAACTTTGAAAACATTTTATTATAATTAACTACATGAGAATCTAATATGCAGATAGTTTGACTATCCATTAACTTGTATTATTTAATTATTCTAAATAGTTTGTAATAGCAGCTATTAAAAGCCCTGGGTCTAACCTTGTTAAATAAGTTGTATGGGCATGATGCATATCTAAGACTAATAAAATTAATTTTA
>NC_046158.1:40636599-40656831 GCF_011064425.1 Rattus rattus
GGAGCTCGAGACCCCATATGTACAGCAACGCCAACCAACCAGAGCTTCCAGGGACTAAGCCACTACCCAAAGACTATACATGGACTGACCCTGGACTCTGACCTCATAGGTAGCAATGAATATCCTAGTAAGAGCACCAGTGGAAGGGGAAGCCCTGGGTCCTGCTAAGACTTAACCCCAGTGAACTAGACTGTTGGGGAGAGGCAGCAATGGGGAGGGTTGGGAGGGGAAACACCCATAAGGAAGGGAGGGGAGGGGATGTTTGCCCGAAACCGGAAAGGGAATAACACTTAAAATGTACATAAGAAATACTCAAGTTAATAAAAAAAAAAAACCCTACATCAGTGTACACATTCTAATTAAAATTTTATTTTGGTAAAAAAAAAAAAGAAATCAATGTGGAGGCTCATTACACTAAAGAGAGACCCAGCTGTACCACTCCTGGTACTTGTGCAAATGATTCTGCATCCTAGAGATACTTGCACATCCATAGTTATTGCTTCTCTTTTGACAACAGAAAATGGAATCATTTCTGTTGTCTATCAACAGATGAATGGATAATGAAAAGGTGGTTGATAAACCCAAGGGGATAAATATTAAGAAAAATTGAGAAAATTTCAAAATAATGTATAGAATTAGAAACTATTATATTCAAATTAAAATAGACAACTACCTCATGTTTCATTTCACATGCTAATTCTGGTTTCTCAATGTTAAAGTTGTATTTTTAAGTGTTGACAGAGGGGGGTTGGGGATTTAGCTCAGTGGTAGAGCGCTTGCCTAGCCAAAAAAAAAAAAAAAAAAAAGTGTTGACAGAGGCCTATGAGATGGGAAATAAAAGGCTTTGAGTGAGTTTGGTAGGAAAGGTAATAAAACACATAGAAATGAAAAAAGAAGCACTATGTGCAGAAGTATACATGGAGATGGTGTGGACGGAAGGAAAAGGAGCTGGTGGGGGGAATGAGTGCGTGGAAAGAATGATCTAAAGGACACAGGAAAGCATATCGTGTGTGTGTTTGTTGTGTGTGTGTGTGTGTGTGTGTGTGAGAGAGAGAGAGAGAGAGAGAGAGAGAGAGAGAGAGAGAGAGAGAGAGAGAGAGAGAGAGAGAGACAAGCATGCATACGTGAAGGGCAGTCTTGAGGGTCAGTAATCAGACTTGATGGCAAATACCTCTAACTGTTCAGCTCTCTCCAGTATGTATGCGCTCTCTCTCTTTCTTTTTTGGTTTTGTTGTTTGTTTGTTTAAGTTCAGAGAACTAGCAAAACTTACAGATCTTTTTTTTCTTCTAAAAGAACCGAAATTCCAAAACCAATTTCTAATTGTATTTCAATTCCATTGGAAACTACCAAATTCAGAAAAATTTACAAACACACAGAACTAGTCTTTTAGGTTTGACATTGATTCTAGAAGTAATATTTACTGTGTAGTGGCAAATATAAGCATAGAAGCATTTCTAATTCCATATACTTTAAGGTTCATTCTAGCTGTAGACCTTTTCTAAGAATGTATTCTTCCTCCTCAAAAATAGGAAGAGAATGGGACATACTCAGGAACAAATATAAAGAGGCTGTCTTTGATGTTTCAAAGCAGATTGCCTTTTGCCCCTCCAACAAATTGCAGACAGGAGTTAAGGTGGCTAGATTCCAGTTCCCCAAAATGCTGCTCGTCAAACTAACATTTTTCTCTTCTTTATTTATGCTCAAAGTACTTTTGAGAAATTCCACTTGTACTTTCCAAAGTCATTTTACCTATCAATAGACCCCTGAATCTTAAAATTTGTATTAATATTTCATCTGTGACCTAGGCTTTAGTGCCACTCAGTGTTCACATCCTAGAACTGCAACAAATCAAAACACCAAAACCTATCATAATTTAGCCATGCACTGCAGCTTCAGAATATCTATTTTCTTATAATATGATGCCATTAGTTCAAGTTCTGTGATCCCTGCCTAGTTTGCTCTTCATGATGCACAGAACAGAGACAGAAAACTCTGTCTAGACACCTATTGGAGCTTCCCTTGGGAGAAATGACTGCCAGTGATCTTTTTTAGTTCTTTCTCAAATTGAATCATCTAGAACTGTGCCATGCTTCCAAATATAAACTGACTGAAATCAGAGGAGAGAGGGATTATTTTCGCAAAAGGAAAACTTCCAACCACTCAAAAACAAGAACATAACTAAAAGGTCCAATATTTACACAAAACAAAATGTAACAATGAAAGGTAGTAAACAAATAATGAAATTAAATGAATTATGAAGAGTTGAGTTATATAATAGACATTTTCACAAAAAGTTCCATGCCAGTAGAATGGCAAAATTTTCATTTATGTAGGGAAAAAAAGATGAACACTAGAAACTATGTTAGAAGAGAATAAATGGGGGGGGCAAAAATACAGCAGAAACAATCACAAACAGATGATAAATATAAATGTGAAAAATTAAAGAAAGAAAAACACAATTTGCATGACAAATGAGCCCAGAAAATTTTCACAAATAAATTATAAATAAAATATCATTCATGCTGACCTAAAAATAACATACTAACTACTGGCCACTTTAAAAACAAGATTAATTATCTGCTGTGTGCCCATTCATTAGGAATGAAAAGGGGAAAAGTCACATTTTCTTTTGCAAATATCTACTGATGCATTTAAAACTTTAGCATAACAAAAGATAACTTGAAGAAACTCTATACTGTCTTTGCTGTCAAAATTTAGAAAAGTAAAACCAAAAGCTTAATACTCTCAGTTAGAGAACATCATTATCAATACTTGGTATAAATCTTTCAATCTATAGGATTGTTCACAAGTATGGTTTACAGGTTAAGAACATTGTTTCTAGAGTCAGACAATCCTACAAGTGCCAAGTGTATAATTCATTACTGAGTAAAAGACTCTATTTATCTGAACAACAAGCATAATTACAGTTCTTAGCTCTACAGACAAAAATATGTCCTGTACACAGTGCTGCTCTTCTGAACTGAGTGGTTCCCATGGTTTGGGTCCCTGGTTCACTGTAGGTATTACACCATTCTTCCCAATTGTCAGTTATCTTTCACTTTTGTTTATATTGAACTTTGACAAACAGAAGATTTAAATTTTTGTAGTAAATCTATCACTTTTTTCTTCATGAGTTTTGCCTTTGGTATTATGCTTAGAAAGGCAACAGATTTAAAGACGGAATAAAGATAGTACCACTTTTTGAGGAAAGAAAAATATACTTGGCATGCATAATGTGAATAAAATAAAAACCCAGAATCCCTCTTCTCATGCACCCCTACTAAGCATGCACCATTTTCTAGTTTTTTTTTTTTCGGAGCTGGGGATCGAACCCAGGGCCTTGCGCTTCCCTAGGCAAGCGCTCTGCCACTGAGCCAAATCCCCAACCCCTAGCATGCACCATTTTAAAATCACTTCAACCTTAAAAAAAAATGTACCACCTGAAAAACTTCCAATGATCATGGGTTTATCCTGTCATCCAGTCTGTCTGAACCATCATTGTGACTTAAATAAAAAAACATATATATCTCAGTGGTACCCAATGTGCAGTAAATGAAAAATATTCCCATTTAAAAACAGTTCTCCATTTATAATGAATTACTCTACAAATCCAGGAACTCACCAGAAGCATGCATATATGAGTGAATTAGATTTTTTTGGGTACAAGTTTTTTTATCTTAACCTCATCAAAACCACATGAAGACTTCCAAAGTTTAAACAAATCACTAATAAGTTATCACTGTTCTAATCATTTGAATTGGAATATTGTCATCTAGTAGAGAACATTATATACAAGCTTGACTAGCAAAATATAACCTGGTTCTTGTTTGTGCCTCATACAATAGCATTCATTCATTATTATAGTTTCCCAGAATTATTACTCAATCAATTAATACTTCTGAATTAAAAGTATAAGCAGAAATCCAGTTGCCATTTTCTAACAATTTTTTTCAAATTTAGATTAATACGAACTCAGGATTAATTGGATAACTAACAATATTTTTAGAAGGAGGGAGTTATGTTTTTGGTGTGTGTGAGTGTGTGTGTGTGTGTGTGTTTGTATGTGACTCTGTGTGTGTGTGTGTGTGTGAATATGTGTGTGTGTTTTATGATACTGGAGATTAAATCCAGGTTCTTGTACGTGCCAGGCAAACACTCTACCAATAGCCTACATCCCTAGGCCACTACTTGAGTTTTAAAGATGTCTGTTTCTGTGTGTGTGTGCGTGTGTGTGTGTGTGTGTGTGTGCACATGTGTGTATACATGCATGTAAGTATAGATGCTCAAAGAATCCAGTCAAGGGCATCAAATACCTGGACCTGAAGTTGCAGATGCTAGTGATGTTCCCACCATGGGTGCTGGGAAATAAATTGAGGTTCTTTGCCAATACTGGTTTAACTGGCACGTCATCTCATATAATTCAGCTTTAATAACCAAAATATTTTAATATCTAAGACATTGTTAGTTGAGTAAAAGTTCAGGGACTAAGGAGATTATTGAGTTGATAAGGTTTCTACAAAGAACGTATAAAGAGCTGAATTCAGAGCTTCATCACCCACAAAAAACTGTAAAATTCATATGTGCATGTATCTGTGATCCCACTGCTGGGAGTGGAGAGAAGAAAGGTGGAACTCTTTAACTCAATAGTCAGCCAGACTTACCAACTAGTAGGCTCCAGACCCTGTCTCATAGTAAGGTGGAAAGAAATAGAGGAAGACACCCAACATTGACCTCAAGCTTCCAAACATACATGGACAACCACACAGACAAGCGCATGCATGGCATACACACACAAAAATTCAGCTCAGTGTTAGTTTTCATATTTTTTATAATCCATAAGGAGCTCAAACAAAAAGTTGCTACTAATCATATAGGGATCTCTTCTAAATAAGCCACATATCGTACATTTTTACTTTATGTTTTGAGATTATAATATAATTACAATAGTACTCCATTCCCTCCCTCAAAGTTCTCCCTTATCCTCTTCCCTGCAATCCTCCAAATTCGTGGTTACTTTTCCCACTAATTTTATTACATTCTTAATATGTATATACATATATATTTCTAAATATAACCGGCTCAACCCATATAATAATGTTAGTTGTATGTATGTTGTTAAGACTTGATTATTTAGCACTGGAAACAGATTGGTTTGCCCTTCCCTGGGGAAGCCCGTCTCTCCAAGTCACAGCTTTCCTCTGTTGTCTATAGCTCCTTTGTAGGGCTAAGGCCTCACAGGCCTTTCCCGAGTATGTTGGTAAATCCACTGGTGTCAGGACATATTTCCACAATCATTTTCATGAGATTTTAATGAATGTACCTTTGATTTTATTAAGAGATACAATCACACAGATAATACAATACTTATTATTATTTACAATACCACAAATTCCCTGATACTTTGGCTCCTAAAGTCTTCCTTCTTGCCCCCTCTTCCATAATGATTCCTAAGCCTTAAGTGTTAGAGTGCTTTGTAGATGTGTCCATTGGGACTAGGCTCCACAATGCATTTTTTATTGGCTGTAGCTTTCTATGTGTGGTGTCCATCTGTTGCAAAGAGAAACTTTCTTGATGACAGGTAGAATTATGTTTAAAATCTCACCATTCCTATTATGCATATATTTAAGATAACAAAAAATATCCTGGCTTTTTCAAACTTACAAACAAGTAAGCAGGAGCATATTAATGATAAATGTTTTTCCTTAGTCTGCTGTTCCATCTACCACAGTATATAATTTCTGCCATAAACATCTTAAAATATGTAGAAAGTCATAAGAATTGCTAATACTACTTTTCAGCACTGTCATATTTTGTCCACTGAGCCAAACATACCAGATGTCTTTAAATAAAAGATTTAGACAGCATAAAAATAAAATGTTATTATATATGAGCTTCTTAAAAATATAGCAATACATTAGGAAATCATAAGGTATTATAGAAGAAGGGAATATTTAAAATATGAATGAAATATACTAAGAAACACAGAAAGTGGCCATAAAAGCAGATAATGAGGTAAGAAAGCATGAAAAAGCAATTGAACATTTGGCATGATAAAATAAATTTATCTAACATAATGAGCTAGAATCATACATTCCCATTTGTCAAGATGAATGTGAACTGGTTTGTTTCCTAAAATTAATATGCCTTCATACGTGTATAACTGTATTAGATTCTTTAAAAATAACACAACACTATTGATTAGTCACCTAGAGTAGTGAAGAGGGTAGCAGCACACTAACTAGCTGATACTGTATCTAAACACCCAATACTAACAATTAGTGAGGACGCAATTTATAAAAGCAGATATGAAATAATAGTTTCTGAGCTCACTGTGTGTCTGTTCTATCTATCTACAATTCTATCTAGTAACTCTACATATTTAAGCAAACAATATTCTCCTGTTTACTTTTGCTGTAATATTTATTTGTTTACTTATCTGAGAGAGGAGGCATACCTCAGTGTGCCTGTGGAGATCAAAAGACAACCCAAATATGATCTCTTCTACCACGTATGTTCCAGGGATTGAATTCAAACAGTGAGGTTTGATGGCAAATGCCTCCATCCACTGAACCATGTCAAGACCCTCTGCCTTCTCCAGTCTTACCACAGATGATCATTTAATAAAAGATAGAAAAGACAGATGAAGGCAAAGTAGTAAGTCTTACAACACATAGAAACAAAAATTAAAGAATGCATACGGATACAAATAAAAAAAACCAAACCATTTGGGGCCTTTTCATTCATTTTCTCATTTCCTTCTCCTTTTCATTAATTTTTTAGTTGCATACAAGTTAATGGTTTAATTGTGACATTTCATACATACACCATTCATATCACTATACTTCTCATATTTACTCAAAGTGTGTTTTTTAGTGTTAATTCAAGTCATTTTAGGATTCCTTTTTCATTACTTTACATTGCTTGCTGAAAGTATAAAATGCCTCCGTAGTGTAGCATTAAAGACTCAAAGGTATTTTTGGCCTAATCTTCTGCTGTTCACCATATGAACTCCTTACTCTTTTTTTGTACCAATCTTGCCATTTTTCATAAGCACAATTTTTATGCTACTCTGCTTTTCAACAAACCATTCTTTTCAATTGCATTTCTTCTCATTAACTACACTCTCTGAGACTGGCTGACCCTATGATGCTGTAAATATTTGCTTATTAGATATTGAACTAAGAAAAAACAGTAATCGTGCTGATCCTCGAGTTCCTAATCCTAATCACACTGCCAGTTATAGCGTTACATTATGTATGTTTGCCAAGTGCTTGGAGAATAAGCAAATATTCAATCAAGATTCAAATTTATTTTTCTTTCATTTTTGAAAAAATATTGATAAAACCTGTTTCCTTGGTTTTTCTTTCCTCTGTCTTGAAAAATACCCCATTCTCATTTTCGGTTTTATTGGCATGTATTAGCTATAAATAATCCTAGATTTTATTATGAAAGTTTCACAGATGCATAAAATATATTTTGATTATATTCATCCATATCACTCCCTGTCACTTCCCCTCTACACTTCGATTGATTCTATTCTTGTTCCCAGCTAGTCCCTGTTGCACTTCCGTTTTCATGATTTGGTTTGGTTTTATTTTGTTCAACAATCTTCTATCTTTTAAGGTTACTTGTAGAAACACTGGCAAGAGGTTAGTAACAGCTATGGGAAATTTATCATGGCTGTACCCTCAGCAGCCATTAACTGCCTATAGACACACAGGAACATGGGAGAGCATCAGAAGCCTTTCCCTTGGCATTAACTGCCTATAAATCTTTGGACAGAGGCTGGATCTCCTGAACCCTACCTTACTCCCTTACTTCATGACTAAATGTTGATGGGCACAATCATGTGCAGATCATGTGCAGGCAATCTCAGCTAAGCGTTTTAGAAAGAAATGGCCATGTCATGTCAGAAAGACAACATTCCATAATATTCCTTTCCTTCCTCCAGCTACTAAAGTCTTCCCATCCACCTCTTCCATGATCCTCCCTGACCCTTAGAAGAGATGATACAGATTTCTATATTAGGACTGGGAATTCAACAGTCTCTTATTCTCAGCACGTGGGCCAGAATTTCATTTTTGTCCAAAAACTCTTAGCCCCAATAATAAATTTTTATTTTGTTCTACTTTGAAACATTAAAAGATGGTATTCAATATTTTTCCTCTTCCCCATGCTAAGCAAACTAAAAACCATGAATATTATGCAAAGCAAATATCAAAATACTCAGATATCCAATATCAAATCAATATATCAATATCCAAGAAATAAAAAGTAAAAACCCTAAATCATAATGTATCAAAAAACCAACCAAAGACTGACTAGAAGTCTTAATATCTTTTCTATTACTGTGACAATACACCATTAACAAGGCAAATTATACATGAAAGCGTTAACTTGGCACTTTTTTTCAGTTTCAGAGAGTGAGTCTGACTATCATGGCAGGGAACATGACAGCAAGTAAGCATGTCAGTGGAGCAGTAGCTGAGAGCTCACATCTTAGCCAAAGGTTGGAGGCAGAGACAGAGAACTAGGAACAGAGTAAACTTTTGAAACATCAAAGCCCAACCCTGTGACGCACCTCCTCCAACAAGGACACACCTATTAATGCTTCCCCAAATTTCCACCAACTGAGGACCAAGCATCCAAATATGAGGAGAGAAGACCCACTCCACATCTAGGCCAAAACATCTGGTAGCAGCCTATACAAAAGAACATGAAAAAAAGGAGCTTTGCTTCTTGCCTACTTGAAACTACTCTCACTGACAAGTTTATCCATCCCACTTCTGGTATTAGAACCTAGTCTTTCAGGACTCTGATACAGCCTGAAGATGGAGTGAAATACCAGCTTTGTGGACTGAACAACTACCAGATTCTTCACTTTTCTGTCAGGAGAAAACTGGAGCCATTATTAGACTATCCATAACAAAGTCTTAAGTCACTTTAATAAATTCCCTTTTCATTTATATTATTTATATAATCCTCTAGAGAATGCTAGAAAACACAATACCATAATCGAAATTCTGAAAAGTAAAGGCAAAGAAAAGGTCTTACAAGCAGCTAAGATACATTACATAGAGAAAAAAAGCAATTTGAATGGCAGAGCTTCTAATAAGAAACCATAGAAGCCAGGAGGAATTACCACAATAAACAATTATAATAAAATAATAACAATTCAGGCTATAAATTGAATTGAATAAAGAGATAGGGATAATGAAGAAAACACAAACTGAAATAAAACTAGAAATAAAAACAAATCCAAAAAGCATAATAAAAATACAGAAAAATCTCACCAAACAGAATGTATCACGCAGAAAACAATATATTAGGACTTGAAGATAAGGTATAAGAATTTTATAATTCAATGAAAATAATTTCTTAAAATAAAATAATAAAAATTAACTATTTTTAAGTTTTTAAGCATAGAAAAAAGTATGCAAAAAGCTTGGAACATCGAGAAAAGATAAATCTATAAACTAAAAGCACAGAAAGGGGAAAGGATTTCTAGGTCAAAGATATGGACAGTATTATAATAAAATCATAAGAAAACTGCCCAAGTGTAGGGATATACCCATCCAGGTAAAAGGAGCACAAATGACATCAAATAGACAAGATACACGAACACTGTGGGCTGTACTATAGCAAAAACACTAAACATACAGAAGAATGTTGAAAGCTGCAAGAGAAAAGAGTAAAGTCACATATAAAGAGCAGGTCCATCAGGACAAAAGCTGTTTTTTTAATTGAAATAAAAGAGCTTGGAGCAATGTTCTGTAAGTTCTAAAAAAGATAAAAAATAAAAATAAGAAAAATAAAAATAAATAAAATAAAAGATGCAAACCCAGCCTACTTTAATTGGCAAAAATTATATCTCTGTAATAGTTGAAGGTAAAGAAGATGCTTCCATGATTAAAAAAAAAAAAAAGCTATGATCACCAAGCTAGCCTTACAGAGAATATTGGAAGAAATGCATCATATCGAGTAGAATAAGAGGCAACAGAGAGGAAATAAGTGATGACAAGACAGGATAATGGAACACAGAACTAAGAAAACAAATGGCATAAAATCATTTCTCAACAATAGTCATGAATATTAAAGGACTCGATTCCAAGTAAAAAAGTACAGGATAGCCAAACAAAAGATTAACAAAAGATACATACTTTGTTCTCTACAAACATTCCTCACCTTCAAAGATACATAATACTTTAGAGTGAAATTATTCCTAAAAGTGTTTCAAGAAAATGGGACCAGAAAGCAGTTGTCATTATCTTAGTTATTTTCCCATTACCACGATAAAACACTACGACCAAAGCAACTAATAAAAGAAACTGTCTAATTTAGATTATCATGTCAGAAGGTCCATGATGGTTGTGGAGGTTTAAATAAGAATAGCCCCCATAGACTCATATATATGCATGCTTATTGTAAATTTAACTTTCTCTTTTATTTCTTCAATGGATAGGGTGAGCCAGCCATACCTAAGCTGGCTGACTGCATGGCTTCAACTGAGTCCAGAGTGTTTCTCTTTACTAACTATCCTTAGGCATAGGCATGTGAACTTCTAGTCTCTGTACAATCTAATCTAAGCCTAGAATGTTTCAACCTCTGAGACTTAGGCTGAATAATCTCACCCTGTCTAGTTCTTTCTGAACTTTGGCTGGCTGGTTCAACTCAATTGTTCTGGCTCAAACTCCTCTCCAAGCTGACTGATTCAAACTGGCTTCTCCTAGCTCCTCACTTAATTGCTCTCCTTTGCCTCAAACTAACTCTAGCAATATGTTCTAGCCTTCTGGCTCCTTCTCATTCTCTGGATTATCCTGTCTTCATTCGTGTCTAGCTTGTTATCTCTGCAATCTCTCTGAAAAACTGCCTATAAGCTCCAATAACTCAAATGCCAAAAACTCAACTCCACTACACTACCTCTCAGCAGACTCCCAACTCATTCAACTCTCCCTGCACTATTCTTAAGTAGACTCTCTGCTCTGTTAGCCTGATGTATCATCTACTTGCTCCCGTGTGCTTCCTGCTTCCATTTAAGCTGCTAATTTTTATTTTCTCAGATGGGGAGTTCAGATTAATATTCCTTCATAGATACCTATTTTAACTGAAGATATATATATATATATATATATATATATATATATATTGACATCTTATGTAATATGGCTTGATATTTCTGTGTTAAATGGGTGAGAATCCCAGCTCGCTGGTGTAAAGCCAAGAATGGAATTTATAGAATTCATGAATGTGTAGATTTATAAAGATTTAATTGCACTTTCATAAACAAAAAGAGAGGATAAGATTAGCTGAAAGACACTGTACTGTAGAAAAAACTGCTAAATTAGACCACTCTGTATAGTTTTAAAATGTTTTAAAATCAAAATGAAAGTCAGGGAACATGTTGCATTAGGAAAGAGGTTTTGTCTATATTTCCACAGGTGATATGGGTTCTATCAATATTGATAAAGATCTGATCTGAATAAGGGAAGCTTCCACATGAAAGATACAACTCAAGAAAGGAAGAGACACTTTAAGACAGCATTGTAGATGACACAGAAAGCTGACCCCTCCTGCATGGGAATGTTCAACAAACTAGATGAAGAAGGAAAAATCATCAGACTTGCAGAATGAAAATCTTGATGCTGAAATGAACATTTGCTGAAGGACAAATGATCACACTGTAATTAAGAAGAATCATTGTATCAATGGATCTTCATAAGAACATTCAGACTGTTAAGTTTGTGAAACGGAAAATTGTTTCTATTGTAAAAGTTAATTAAACTCTACGATTTTCAACCTAAACAGAAAGAACAAAATATTGAAGAATTTTAATCCAGTAACATGGCTGCACTGATTGGAATGCAGACACACCCTTTTTTTTTCCATCTTTATTAACTTGGGAATTTCTTATTTATATTTCGATTGTTATTCCCTTTCCCAGATTCCGGGCCAACATCCTCCTAACCCCTCCCTCCCTTTTCTATGGGTGTTCCCCTCCCCATCCGCCCCCCATTACCGCCCTTCCCCCAACAATCACATTCACCAGGGGTTCAGTCTTGGCAGGACCAAGGGCTTCCCCTTCCACTGGTGCTCTTACTAAGATATTCATTGCTGGGGTTGGGGATTTAGCTCAGTGGTAGAGCGCTTGCCTAGGAAGTGCAAGGCCCTGGGTTCGGTCCCCAGCTCCGAAAAAAAGAACCAAAAAAAAAAAAAAAAAGATATTCATTGCTACCTATGAGGTTGGAGCCCAGGGTCAGTCCATGTAGTCTTTGGGTAGTGGCTTAGTCCCTGGAAGCTCTGGTTGGTTGGCATTGTTCTTCATATGGGGTCTCAAGTCCCTTCAAGCTCTTCCAGTCCTTTCTCTGATACCTTCAACGGGGGTCCCGTTCTCAGTTCAGTGGTTTGCTAATGGCATTCACCTATGTATTTGCTGTATTCTGGCTGTGTCTCTCAGGAGAGATCTACATCCGGTTCCTGTCAGACTGCACTTCTTTGCTTCATCCATCTTATCTAGTTTGGTGGCTGTATATGTATGGGCCACATGTGGGGCAGGCTCTGAATGGGTGTTCCTTCAGCCTCTGCTCTAAACTTTGCCTCCCTATTCCCTCCCAAGGGTATTCTTGTTTCCCTTTTAAAGAAGGAGTGAAGCATTCACATTTTGGTCATCCTTCTTGAGTTTCATGTGTTTTGTGCATCTAGGGTAATTCAAGCATTTGGGCTAATAGCCACTTATCAATGAGTGAATACCATGTGTGTTTTTCTGTGATTGGGTTACCTCACTCAGGATGATATTTTCTAGTTCCATCCATTTGCCTATGAATTTCATGAAGTCATTGTTTTTGATAGCTGAGTAGTATTCCACTGTGTAGATGTACCACATTTTCTGTATCCATTCCGTTGAAGGGCATCTGGGTTCTTTCCAGCTTCTGGCTATTATAAATAAGGCTGCTATGAACATAGTGGAGCATGTGTCTTTGTTATATGTTGGAGCATCTTTTGGGTATATGCCCAAGAGAGGTATAGCTGCGTCGTCAGGTAGTTCAATGTCCAATTTTCTGAAGAACCTCCAGACTAATTTCAAGAATGGTTGTACCAGTCTGCAATCCCACCAACAATGGAGGAGTGTTCCTCTTTCACCGCATCCTCACCAGCATTTGCTGTCACCTGAGTTTTTGATCTTAGCCATTCTCACTGGTGTGAGGTGAAATCTTCAGGGTTGTTTTGATTTGCATTTCCTTTATGACTAAAGATGTTGAACATTTCTTTTAGGTGTTTCTCAGCCATTCGGCATTCCTCAGCTGTGAATTTTTTGTTTAGCTCTGAACCCCATTTTTAATAGGGTTATTTGTCTCCCATGGGTCTAACTTCTTGAGTTCTTTGTATATTTTGGATATAAGCCTCTATCAGTTGTAGGATTGGTAAAGATCTTTTCCCAATCTTATGATTGCCAATGAGAGAGAGAGGGGAGAGAGAGAGAGGCAGAGAGTGTGTGTGTTTGGTGAGCTGGGAGTCAGTGCAATGGAGTTGAGTTTGTGGCAATTCAGTTCGTGTGGTTTAGAGATGGTTTTTACTGGAGCAGTTTTACTGCTAAAACAAGCTAGACACAGGTGAAGACAGAATGAATCAGAGAATGAGGAGCCAGAAGATTAAAACATATTGCTAGACTTAATTTGAGGCAAAGCAGAACAATTCAATGAGGAGCTGAGAGAAGCCAGTTTAAATCAATCAGCTTGGAGTTAGAACAGCTGAGTTGAATCAGCCAACCAGAATTCAGAAAGAACTAGAAGGGTGAACTTACTCTGCAGTAAACCTCTGAGATAGCCATTATATTTGGCAAATAAAAGAAACTATTACATAAGGAGATATTACAACCTATACACCGTCTACTGTCAATGTCTGCTATCTGGCAAATAAGGTTTTCTACTCATTTCTTTTCCATCTTCCATGGCATTGTAAGTGACCTTGCCTTACAAATATTGATGAGTCATCCCATGGTAAGCAGTTGCCATATAAAAGAAAGTTTAGTTGAGTTTAGTCTTCAGGGAACATCGCTATTTGAAAGGATTAGATGAAATGGAAGGTATGGCCTTGTTGGAGGAAGTGTGTCATTGGAAGTAGGCTTCAATGTACCAAAAACCCAAGCCATGCCCAATGCCTACCTCTCTCTTTGTCTCTCTGCCTGTGGATAATGATTTAGCTTTCATCTACTGCTTCCAGGCCATCCATGTGCCATTTTGCTCCCTGTTGCAATAATTTAAACCACTGAAATTGTACACAAGCTCTCAATTATATGCTTTCTAAAAATTGCCATGGTTATGCTGTCTTCACAGTAAAAGATATTGGTTAAGACAATACCGGACTCATTAAAGGTCTCCCAACCAAAAAGAGCCCAGGTCCAGATGAGTTTAGTGCAGAATTCTATCAGACCTTCATAGGAGACCTCATACCAATACTATCCAAACTATTCCACAAAATTGAGACAGATGGAGCATTACCGAATTCCTTCTATGAAGCCACAATTACTATTATACCTAAACCACACAAAGACCCAACAAAGAAAGAGAACTTCAGACCAATTTCCCTTATGAATATCGACGCAAAAATACTCAATAAAATTCTGGCAAACCGAATCCAAGAGCACATCAAAACAATCATCCACCATGATCAAGTAGGCTTCATCCCAGGCATGCAGGGATGGTTTAATGTAAGGAAAACCATCAACGTGATCCATTATATAAACAAACTGAAAGAACAAAACCACATGATCATTTCATTAGATGCTGAGAAAGCATTTGACAAAATTCAACACCCCTTCATGATAAAAGTCCTGGAAAGAATAGGAATTCAAGGCCCATACCTAAACATAGTAAAAGCCATATACAGCAAACCAGTTGCTAACATTAAACTAAATGGAGAGAAACTTGAAGAAATCCCACTAAAATCAGGGACTAGACAAGGCTGCCCACTCTCTCCCTACTTATTCAATATAGTTCTTGAAGTTCTAGCCAGAGCAAAAGGAGGTCAAGGGGATACATATCAGAAAAGAAGAAGTAAAAATATAACTATTTGCAGATGATATGATAGTATATTTAAGTGATCCCAAAAGTTCCACCAGAGAACTACTGAAGATGATAAACAATTTCAGCAAAGTAGCTGGGTATAAAATTAACTCAAATAAATCAGTAGCCTTCCTCTACACAAAAGAGAAACAAGCCGAGAAAGAAATTAGGGAAACGACACCTTTCATAATAGACCCAAATAATATAAAGTACCTTGGTGTGACTTTAACCAAGCAAGTAAAAGATATGTACAATAAGAACTTCAAGACTCTGAAGAAAGAAATTGAAGAAGACCTCAGAAGATGGAAAGATCTCCCATGCTCATGGATTGGCAGGATTAATATAGTAAAAATGGCCATTTTACCAAAAGCAATCTACAAATTCAATGCAATCCCCATCAAAATACCAATACAATTCTTCAAAGAGTTAGACAGAACAATTTGCAAATTCATTTGGAATAACAAAAAACCCAGGATAGCTAAAACTATTCTCAACAATAAAAGGACTTCAGGGGGAATCACTATCCCTGAACTCAAGCAGTATTACAGAGCAATAGTGATAAAAACTGCATGGTATTGGTACAGAGACAGACAGATAGACTAGTGGAACAGAATTGAAGACCCAGAAATGAACCCACACACCTATGGGCACTTGATTTTTGACAAAGGAGCCAAAACCATCCAATGGAAAAAAGATAGCATTTTCAGCAAATGGTGCTGGTTCAACTGGAGGTCAACATGTAGAAGAATGCAGATCGATCCATGCTTATCACCCTGTACAAAGCTTAAGTCCAAGTGGATCAAGGACCTCCACATCAAACCAGATACACTCAAACTAATAGAAAAAAAGCTAGGGAAGCATCTGGAACACATGGACACTGGAAAAAATTTCCTGAACAAAACACCAATAGCTTATGCTCTAAGATCAAGAATCGACAACTGGGATCTCATAAAACTGCAAAGCTTCTGTAAGGCAAAGGACACTGTGGTTAGGACAAAATGGCAACCAACAGATTGGGAAAAGATCTTTACCAATCCTACAACAGATAGAGACCTTATATCCAAAATAGACAAAGAACTCAAGAAGTTAGACCGCAGGGAGACAAATAACCCTATTAAAAAATGGGGTTCAGAGCTAAACAAAGAATTCACAGCTGAGGAATGCCAAATGGCTGAGAAACACCTAAAGAAATGTTCAATATCTTTAGTCATAAGGGAAATGCAAATCAAAACAACCCTGAGATTTCACCTCACACCAGTGAGAATGGCTAAGATCAAAAATTCAGGTGACAGCAGATGCTGGCGAGGATGTGGAGAAAGAGGAACACTCCTCCATTGTTGATGGGATTGCAGACTGTACAATCATTCTGGAAATCAGTCTGAGGTTCCTCAGAAAAATTGGACATTGAACTGCCTGAGGATCCAGCTATACCTCTCTTGGGCATATACCCAAAAGATGCCCCAACATATAAAAAAAGACACGCTCCACTATGTTCATAGCAGCCTTATTTATAATAGCCAGAAGCTGGAAAGAACCCAGATGCCCTTCAACAGAGGAATGGATACAGAAAAATGTACATCTACACAATGGAATATTACTCAGCTATAAAAAAACAATGACTTTATGAAATTCATAGGCAAATGGTTGAACTGGAAAAACATTATCCTGAGTGAGGTAACCTTTGGTATGCACTTTTGATAAGTGGCTATTAGCCCAAATGCTTGAATTACCCTAGATGCCTAGAACAAATGAAACTCAAGACGGATGATCAAAATGAATGCTTTCACTCCTTTTTAAAAGGGGAAACAAGAATACCCTTTGGCAGGGAATAGAGAGACAAAGATTAAAACAGACACAGAAGGAACACCCATTCAGAGCCTGCCCCACATGTGGCCCATACATATACAGCCACCCAATTAGACAAGATGGATGAAGCAAAGAAGTGCAGGCCGACAGGAGCCGGATGTAAATTGCTCCTGAGAGACACAGCCAGAATACAGCAAACACAGAGACGAATGCCAGCAGCAAACCACTGAACTGAGAATAGGACCCCCGTTGAAGTAATCGGAGAAAGAACTGGAAGGGCTTGAAGGGGCTTGAGACACCATATGTACAACAATGCCAAGCAACCAGAGCTTCCAGGGACTAAGCCACTATCTAAAGACTATACATGAACTGACCCTGGACTCTGACCTCATAGGTAGCAATGAATATCCTAGTAAGAGCACCAGTGGAAGGGGAAGCCCTGGGTCCTGCTAAGACTGAACCCCCAGTGAACTAGACTGTTGGGGGGAGGGTGGCAATGGGGGGAGGATGGGGAGGGGAAGACCCATAAAGAAGGGGAGGGGTGAGGGGGATGTTTGCTGGAAACCGGGAAAGGGAATAACACTCGAAATGAAAATAAGAAATACTCAAGTTAATTAAAAAAAAAAAAAAGACAATACCGGACTAAAGAAAAAGTCAAAACCTCACATCTTGTTGCATAATCACAAGTCAGAAAGAGAGCAATGGCAAATACATAAGCCTTTTGAAAACTAAAATCCTACCCACACTAACACACCTTTCTCCAACAAGGATATACTTCCCAAATCATGCCCAAATAGTTTCACCAACAGGGGACCAAATATAGGGACGTATGAACCCACAGTGACCATTCCTCATTGAAAGCATCACATTCTACTCCCCTTGCCTTCACAGGTTCATGTCTACATCATAATGCAAAACAAATTTAGTCCTACTCAAAGTCTCCATAATCTTCAATCAAATTTAAATGTCCAAAAATCTGTTCTAAAATAGAAGAGAATCTCCTAATTATAAAATCAAACTCAAAACTATACACTTCCAACACAATGGCATAGAATATATATACATCAACACTCCAAGAAGGAAGAATCAGGGCACTGAAGAAATACAGGACCAAACCCCAGCATGGCAAATTACAAATTCTGTACCACCATATCTGATTTCAGAGAAGTTAAAAGGCTCTATCCTCCTAGCTTTACTCATTCCAACATGCTTTTCTCCCTGTCTTCAGTTCTTGGGAAATGTCTCACCGCTCTGGCACCACTAACAGCTTAGAGTTTCCAATGCAATGCCAGGCTTCAATTCCACAGCATCACACAATGGCCTTTCAAGGGCTTTATGTGAGACCCATGTGCCCAATGCCTAGCCTCAAAGGCCCTCTTTACCCATGGAGGAAGTTTCTACAACCCTTTTACTCATGTATCCTACATGGCTGTGGAGAGCAAGCAATAGCTGTAGCAATAACCTGAGTTGTCTGGAGGTTCCCATGGGGCCCCTTTAACAGACAAGTTGACAAATGTAACACATTTCCAGGACCCAAAGTTTATTTGATGATGAGCTTTATTCCACTGTTATTTTGGCAATTTCACCCAGACCAATTTCATATATGTATATATGTAGATATCTTTAGACAAAACTCTCTCCCCTAACTGCACCATTCCCCTGACTTCCATTCCAATGTTAAAATGTCATTAAAGTATACAGGTTGATTTAATTAAATCAGCAGGTTTATTTTTTTGTTTGTTTTCTGCTTTGATTTTGGTTTTGGTTTGATGTTTTTGTTTTGGTTTGGTTTGGTTTGTATCATCCAGTGCCTTTCAATAACTGTTGCCCTTGCATTCAACAAAATGCCAAATTAAACTTAATAAGTCAGTAGGCTGTCTATTTCTGGGAGTTCTTATTCCCTTTCTGTTTATTAAGCATCTCCTTTAAGTTATGATTAGATTTTGTATAACTGATTGTCCTATTGATTGTATGGTATACTTGTAATATACTTTGTAATAATAGGGCAAAGAAGCTTCATATTATTGGAAATGTTTGTGGAGGTGTTATCAGTCTAAATTTGTAAAGGTTTCACCCATGATAAGCATCACTTGCAAGAAAATGTGGAATTACAGAATCAGCCTTTTTCAGAACTCAGAGCAGAAGTTTATTGAAATCTTAAAATATATCAATGGTATGATATACAAATTTTAGTTTCCCAAATTCTGCAAAGTGAAATACATCCATCTGCCAAATTTCATTTCTTTTAGGTACATGAAGAGTTACTTCCAGCAGGTAATGGTACTGATTATATAAAGAACAAGTAAGACTTTTTTTAAAACAGTTTCTTTGGATTGTTGTCAAGTAATGAAAATTTTTTTTTTTTTTTTATTGATATTTTTTATTTACACTTAAAATACTATTCCCTTCCTGTTTTTCCAGACATAAGCCCCCTATCCCTTTCCCTCCCTTTCTTCTCTAAAGGTTTTCCCTCCCCATCCATCCCTCTTCCCGCCACCAGTTCAACATTGGCAGAAACAAGAGCTTCTCCTTCCACTGGGGTCCAACACGGCCATCCTCAGCTAATATGCAGTTGGAGCCATGGGTCATCCATGGATAGTCTTTGGGTACTGGTTTATTCCCCTGGGAGCTCCAAGTTGGTTGGTATTGTTGTAAACCCTGTCTGATTGCAAACCTCTTCAGCCTCCTTCAATCTTTTCCTCTAACTCCTCCAATGGGGATCTCATTCTCGTCAATAGTTTGTTGCTAACATTCACCTCTGTATTTGACATGCTCTGGCTGTGTCTCTCAGAGTCATCTATATCCGTTCCTGTCAGTATGCACTTCTTAGCTTCATCAATTGTATTTAGTTTTGGTGGTTGTATATAGATGGGCCACAGGTACTCTGAATGGCCATTCCTTCAGTCTCTGCTCCAAACTGCCTGAATATCCCCTCCTATGAATATTTTTGTTCCCCCTTTTAAGAAGGAGTGAAGCATTCACATTTTGATCGTCCTTCTTGAACTTCATGTGGTCTGTGGATTGTATCTTGGGTAATTTGAGCTTTTGGGCTAATATCCACTTATCAATGAGTGCATACCAAGTGTGTTTTTCTGTGATTGGGTTATCTCACTCAGGATGATAGTTTCTAGTTCATTCCACTTGCCTATGAATTTCATGAAGTCATTGTTTTTGATAGCTGAGTAGTACTCCATTGTGTAGATGTACCACATTTTCTGTATCCATTCCTCTGTTGAAGGGCATCTGAGTTCTTTCCAGCTTGGCTATTATAAATAAGGCTGCTATGAACATGGGGAGCATGTGTTTTGTTTTATGTTGGAGCATCTTTTGGGTATATGCCCAGAAGAGGTATAGCTGGGTTTCAGG